>NW_026962414.1:0-53631 GCF_032445375.1 Bacillus rossius redtenbacheri | reverse complement strand
CCTTAAAGCCTGCCTTGTTGCCTGCCTAATTGCCTGGCTAATTAACTGCCGAATTAACTGCCTAATTAACTGCCTTATTAACTGCCTAATTAACTGCCTAATCGCCTGCCTAATTGCCTGCCTTAATGCCTGCCTAAATAACTGCGTAATTGCCTGACTAATTAACTGCCTAATTACCTGCCTAATTGCCTGCATATTTGCCTGCTTAATTGCCTGCCTAATTTCCTGCCTATTTGCCTGCATAATTGCCTGCCTAATTAACTGCCTAATTAACTGCCTAATTAACTGCCTAATTAACTGCCAAATTAACTGCGTAATTAACTCCCTAATTAACTGCCTTATAGCCTGCCTTATTAACTGCTAGATTGCCTGCCTAATTGCCCACCTAATTAACTTTAATTATTGCCTGCCTAAAAGCCTGCCTTGTTACCTGCCTAATTGCCTGCCTTATTAACTGCCTAATTGCCTGCATTATTGCCTGTCTTATTAACTGCCTAATTAACTGCCTAATTAACTGCCTAATCGCTTGCCTTAATGCCTGCCTAAATAACTGCCTAATTGCCTGCCTAAAAGCCTGCCTTATTGCCTGCCTAATGGCCTGCCTAATTAACTGCCTAACTGCCTGCATAATAACCTGCCTAATTGCCTGCCTAATTAACTTCCTAATTAACTGCCTAATTGCCTGCCTTAATGCCTGCCTAAATAACTGCCTAATTGCCTGCCTAAAAGCCTGCCTTATTGCCTGCCTAATTGCCTGCCTTATTAACTGCCTAATTGCCTGCATAATTACCTGCCTAATTGCCTGCCTAATTAACTTCCTAATTAACTGCTTATTAACTTCCTAATTGCCTGCATAATTGCCTGCCTAATTGCCTACCTAATTGCCTACCTAATTAACTGCCTAATTAACTGCCTTATTGCCTATTCTAATTAACTGCTGGATTGCCTGCCTAATTGCCCGCCTAATTAACTGCCTAATTGCCTGCCTAAAAGCCTGCCTTGTTGCCTGCCTAATTAAATGCCTAATTAACTGCCTAATTAACTACCTAATTGCCTGCCTAATTGTCTCACTTAATGCCTGCCTAATTAACTGCCTAATTAACTGCCTAATTAAATGCATAATTAACTGCTTAATTGCCTGCCTAATTAACTGCTGGATTGCCTGCCTAATTATTTGCCTAATTGCCTGCCTAATTAACTGCTGGATTGCCTGCCTAATTGCCCGCCTAATTAACTGCCTCATTGCCTGCCTAAAAGCCTGCCTTGTTGCCTGCCTAAATGCCTGCCTAATTAACTGCCTTATTGCTTGCATAAATGCCTGCCTAATTGCCTGCTAATTAACTGCCTAATTGCCTGCCTAATTGCCTAACTTAATGCCTGCCTAATTAACTGCCTAATTAACTGCCTAATAAACTGCCTAATTAACTGCCTTATTGCCTGCCTAATTAATTGCTGGATTGCCTGCCTTATTGCCTGCCTAATTGTCTGCCTAATTAACTGCTGGATTGCCTGCCTAATTGCCCGCCAAATTAACTGCCTCATTGCCTGCCTAAAAGCCTGCCTTGTTGCCTGCCTAATTGCCTGCCTAATTAACTGCCTGATTGCTTGCATAAATGCCTGCCTAATTGCCTGCTTAATTAACTGCCTAATTGCCTGCCTAATTGCCTAACTTAATGCCTGCCTAATTAACTGCCTAATAAACTGCCTAATAAACTGCATTATTGCCTGCCTAATTAACTGCTGGATTGCCTGCCTAATTGCCTGCCTAATTGTCTGCCTAATTTACTGCCTAATTAACTGCCTAATTGCCTGACTAATTGTCTGCCTTAATGCCTGCCTAATTAACTGCCTAATTGCCTGCCTAATTAACTTCCTAATTAACTGCCTAATTGCCTGCCTTAATGCCTGCCTAAATAACTGCCTAATTGCCTGCCTAAAATCCTGCCTTATTGCCTGCCTAATTGCCTGCCTAATTGACTGCCTAATTGCCTGCATAATTACCTGCCTAATTGCCTGCCTAATTAACTTCCTAATTAACTGCTTATTAACTTCCTTATTGCCTATTTAATTGCCTGCCTAATTGCCTGCCTAATTAACTGCCTAATTAACTGCCTTATTGCCTATTCTAATTAACTGCTGGATTGCCTGCCTAATTGCCCACCTAATTAACTGCCTAATTGCCTGCCTAAAAGCCTGCCTTGTTGCCTGCCTAATTAAATGCCTAATTAACTGACTAATTAACTACCTAATTGCCTGCCTAATTGTCTCACTTAAAGCCTGCCTAATTAACTGCCTAATTAACTGCTTAATTAAATGCATAATTAACTGCTTAATTGCCTGCCTAATTAACTGCTGGATTGCCTGCCTAATTATTTGCCTAATTGCCTGCCTAATTAACTGCTGGATTGCCTGCCTAATTGCCCGCCTAATTAACTGCCTTATTGCCTGCCTAAAAAGCCTGCCTTGTTGCCTGCCTAATTGCCTGCCTAATTAACTGCCTTATTGCTTGCATAAATGCCTGCCTAATTGCCTGCCTAATTAACTGCCTAATTGCCTGCCTAATTGCCTAACTTAATGCCTGCCTAATTAACTGCCTAATTAACTGCCTAATAAACTGCCTAATTAACTGCCTTATTGCCTGCCTAATTAACTGCTGGATTGCCTGCCTAATTGCCTGCCTAATTGTCTGCCTAATTTACTGCCTAATTAACTGCCTAATTGCCTGCCTAATTGTCTGCCTTAATGCCTGCCTAATTAACTGCCTAATTGCCTGCCTAATTAACTGCTTAATTAACTGCCTAATTGTCTGGCTAATTGTCTGCCTTAATGCCTGCCTAATTAACTGCCTAATTGCCTGCCTAATTAACTGCTGGATTGCCTGCCTAATTGCCTTCCTAATTAACTGCCTAACTGCCTGCCTAATTAACTGCCTAATTGCCTGCCTAATTGCCTGCCTTAATGCCTGCCTAAATAACTGCGTAATTGCCTGACTAATTAACTGCCTAATTACCTGCCTAATTGCCTGCATATTTGCCTGCCTAATTGCCTGCCTAATTTCCTGCCTATTTGCCTGCATAATTGCCTTCCCTATTAACTGCCTAATTAACTGCCTTATTAATTGCCAAATTAACTGCCTAATAAAACTGCCCTAATTAACTGCCTTATAGCCTGCCTTATTAACTGCTGGATTGCCTACCTAATTGCCCACCTAATTAACTTTAATTATTGCCTGCCCAAAAGCCTGCCTTGTTACCTGCCTAATTGCCTGCCTATTAACTGCCTAATTGCCTGCATTAATGCCTGCCTAATTGCCTGTCTTATTAACTGCCTAATTAACTGCCTAATCGCTTGCCTTAATGCCTGCCTAAATAACTGCCTAATTGCCTGCCTAAAAGCCTGCCTTATTGCCTGCCTAATGGCCTGCCTAATTGCGTGCCTTATTAACTGCCTAATTAACTGCCTAATGAACTGCCTAATTAACTACCTAATTGCCTGTCTAATTAACTGCTTAATTGCCTGCTTAAATGCCTGCCTAATTGCCTGCCTAATTGTTTGCCTAATTGCATGCCTAATTAACTGCCTAATTAACTGCCTAATTAACTGCCTAATTGCCTGCTTAATTAACTGCTGGATTGCCTGCCTAATTGCCCGCCTAATTAACTGCCTCATTGCCTGCCTAAAAGCCTGCCATGTTACCTGCCTAATTAACTGCCTTATTAACTGCATAATTAACTGCCTGATTAACTGCCTAAATAACTGCCTAATTACCTGCCTAATTGTCTGCCTGATTACCTGCCTAATTGCCCGCTTTATTATTTGCCTCTTTGCCTGCCTTAAAGCCTGCCTTATTGCCTGTCTAATTGCCTGGCCTAACTAACTGCCTAATTGCCTGCATAATTGCCTGCCCAATTGCCCGCTTAATTATTTGCCTCATTGCCTGCCTTAAAGCCTGCCTTATTTCCTGCCTAATTGCCTGCCTAACTAACTGCCTAATTGCCTGCATAATTGTAATTGCCTGCATAATTGTAATTGCCTGCCTAATTGCCCACCTTTATTAACTGCCTCATTGCCAGCCTTAAAGCCTGCCTTGTTGCCTGCCTAATTGCCTGGCTAATTAACTGCCGAATTAACTGCCTAATTAACTGCCTAATTAACTGCCTAATTAACTGCCTAATTGCCTGCCTAATTGCCTGCCTTAATGCCTGCCTAAATAACTGCGTAATTGCCTGACTAATTAACTGCCTAATTACCTGCCTAATTGCCTGCATATTTGCCTGCCTAATTGCCTGCCTAATTTCCTGCCTTTTTTGCCTGCATAATTGCCTGCCTAATTAACTGCCTTATAAACTGCCAAATTAACTGCCTAATTAAATGCCTTATAGCCTGCCTTATTAACTGCTGGATTGCCTGCCCTTATTGCCCACCTAATTAACTTTAATTATTGCCTGCCTAAAAGCCTGCCTTGTTACCTGCCTAATTGCCTGCCTTATTAACTGCCTAATTGCCTGCATTATTGCCTGCCTAATTGCCTGTCTTATTAACTGCCTAATTAACTGCCTAATTAACTGCCTAATCGCTTGCCTTAATGCCTGCCTAAATAACTGCCTAATTGCCTGCCTAAAAGCCTGCCTTATTGCCTGCCTAATGGCCTGCCTAATTAACTGCCTAACTGCCTGCATAATTACCTGCCTAATTGCCTCACTAATTAACTTCCTAATTAACTGCCTAATTGCCTGCCTTAATGCCTGCCTAAATAACTGCCTAATTGCCTGCCTAAAATCCTGCCCTTATTGCCTGCCTAATTGCCCTGCCTAATTGACTGCCTAATTGCCTGCATAATTACCTGCCTAATTGCCTGCCTAATTAACTTCCTAATTAACTGCTTATTAACTTCCTTATTGCCTATTTAATTGCCTGCCTAATTGCCTGCCTAATTAACTGCCTAATTAACTGCCTTATTGCCTATTCTAATTAACTGCTGGATTGCCTGCCTAATTGCCCACCTAATTAACTGCCTAATTGCCTGCCTAAAAGCCTGCCTTGTTGCCTGCCTAATTAAATGCCTAATTAACTGACTAATTAACTACCTAATTGCCTGCCTAATTGTCTCACTTAAAGCCTGCCTAATTAACTGCCTAATTAACTGCTTAATTAAATGCATAATTAACTGCTTAATTGCCTGCCTAATTAACTGCTGGATTGCCTGCCTAATTATTTGCCTAATTGCCTGCCAAATTAACTGCTGGATTGCCTGCCTAATTGCCCGCCTAATTAACTGCCTTATTGCCTGCCTAAAAGCCTGCCTTGTTGCCTGCCTAATTGCCTGCCTAATTAACTGCCTTATTGCTTGCATAAATGCCTGCCTAATTGCCTGCCTAATTAACTGCCTAATTGCCTGCCTAATTGCCTAACTTAATGCCTGCCTAATTAACTGCCTAATTAACTGCCTAATAAACTGCCTAATTAAACTGCCTTATTGCCTGCCTAATTAACTGCTGGATTGCCTGCCTAATTGCCTGCCTAATTGTCTGCCTAATTTACTGCCTAATTAACTGCCTAATTGCCTGCCTAATTGTCTGCCTTAATGCCTGCCTAATTAACTGCCTAATTGCCTGCCTAATTAACTGCTTAATTAACTGCCTAATTGTCTGGCTAATTGTCTGCCTTAATGCCTGCCTAATTAACTGCCTAATTGCCTGCCTAATTAACTGCTGGATTGCCTGCCTAATTGCCTGCCTAATTAACTGCCTAACTGCCTGCCTAATTAACTGCCTAATTGCCTGCCTAATTGCCTGCCTTAATGCCTGCCTAAATAACTGCGTAATTGCCTGACTAATTAACTGCCTAATTACCTGCCTAATTGCCTGCATATTTTGCCTGCCTAATTGCCTGCCTAATTTCCTGCCTATTTGCCTGCATAATTGCCTTCCCTATTAACTGCCTAATTAACTGCCTTATTAACTGCCAAATTAACTGCCTAATAAACTGCCTAATTAACTGCCTTATAGCCTGCCTTATTAACTGCTGGATTGCCTACCTAATTGCCCCACCTAATTAACTTTAATTATTGCCTGCCCAAAAGCCTGCCTTGTTACCTGCCTAATTGCCTGCCTATTAACTGCCTAATTGCCTGCATTAATGCCTGCCTAATTGCCTGTCTTATTAACTGCCTAATTAACTGCCTAATTAACTGCCTAATCGCTTGCCTTAATGCCTGCCTAAATAACTGCCTAATTGCCTGCCTAAAAGCCTGCCTGATTGCCTGCCTAATGGCCTGCCTAATTAACTGCCTAACTGCCTGCATAATTACCTGCCTAATTAACTTCCTAATTAACTGCCTAATTGCTTGCCTTAATGCCTGCCTAAATAACTGCCTAATTGCCTGCCTAAAAGCCTGCCTTATTGCCTGCCTAATGGCCTGCCTAATTAACTGCCTAACTGCCTGCATAATTACCTGCCTAATTGCCTGCCTAATTAACTTCCTTATTAACTGCCTAATTGCCTGCCTTAATGCCTGCCTAAATTACTGCCTAATTGCCTGCCTAAAAGCCTGCCTTATTGCCTGCCTAATTGCCTGCCTAATTAACTGCCTAATTGCCTGCATAATTTACCTGCCTTAATGCCTGCCTAATTGCCTGCCTAATTAACTGCTTAATTGCCTGCATAATTACATGCCTAATTGCCAGCCTAATTAACTTCCTAATTAACTGCTTATTAACTTCCTTATTGCCTGCATAATTGCCCGCCTAATTAACTGCCTAATTGCCTGCCTAAAAGCCTGCCTTGTTGCCTGCCTAATTAAATGCCTAATTAACTGCCTTATTAACTACCTAATTGCCTGCCTAACTGTCTCACTTAATGCCTGCCTAATTAACTGCCTAATTAACTGCCTAATTAACTGCCTAATTGCCTGCCTAATTGCCTTCCTTAATGCCTGCCTAATTACTGCCTAATTGCCTGCCTAACAACTGCCTAATTACCTGCCTAATTGCCTGCATATTTTGCCTGCCTAATTGCCTGCCTATTTGCCTGCATAATTGCCTGACTAATTGACTTCCTTATTAACTGCCTAAATAACTGCTTAATTAACTGCCTAATTGCCTGCTTAATTGCCTTCCTAGTTAACTGCCTAATTAACTGCCTAATTAATTGCCTCATTGCCTGCCTAATTGCCTGCCTTATTGCCCGCCTAATTACCTGCCTCATTGCCTGCCTAAAAGCCTGCCTTATTGCCTGCCTAATTGCCTGCCTAAAAGCCTGCCTTATTGCCTGCCTAATTGCCTGCCTAATTAACTGCCTAATTGCCTGCATAATTACCTGCCTAATTGCCTTCCTAATTAACTTCCTAATTAACTGCCTAATTAACTTCCTTATTGCCTGCATAATTGCCTGCCTAATTGCCTGCCTAATTGCCTGCCTAATTAACTGCCTAATTAACTGCCTTATTGCCTATTCTAATTAACTGCTGGATTGCCTGCCTAATTGCCCGCCTAATTAACTGCCTAATTGCCTAACTAATTACTGCCTAATTGCCTGCATAAATGCCTGCCTTAATTGCCTACCTAATTAACTGCCTAATTGACTGCCTAATTGCCTGCCTTAATGCCTGCCTAAATAACTGCCTAATTGCCTGCCTAATTAAATGCTGGATTGCCTGTTTAATTGCCTGCCTAATTAACTGCCTAACTGCCTGCCTAATTAACTGCCTCATTGCCTGCCTAAAAGCCTGCCTTATTGCCTGCCTAATTGCCTGCCTAATTAACTGCCTAATTGCCTGCATAATTACCTGCCTAATTGCCTGCCTAATTAACTGCCTTATTGCCTGCCTAATTAACTTCCCCAATAACTGCCTAATTAACTGCCTGATTGCCTGCCTAATTGCCTGTCTAATTGCCTGCCTAATTAACTGCCTAATTGCCTGCCTAATTGCCTGTATAATTAACTGCCTAGTTCACTGCCTAATTAACTGCCTAATTAACTGCTTATTTATTGCCTAATTAACTGCCTTATTAAATGCCTAATTAACTGCCCTAATTGCCTGCTTAATTAACTGCTGGATTGCCTGCCTAATTGCCCGCCTAATTAACTGCCTAATTGCCTAACTAATTACTGCCTAATTGCCTGCATAAATGCCTGCCTAATTGCCTGCCTAATTAACTGCCTAATTGCCTGCCTAATTGCCTGCCTTAATGCCTGCCTAAATAACTGCCTAATTGCCTGGCTAATTTAATGATGGATTGCCTGTTTAATTGCCTGCCTAATTAACTGCCTAACTGCCTGCCTAATTAACTGCCTCATTGCCTGCCTAAAAGCCTGCCTTATTGCCTGCCTAATTGCCTGCCTAATTAACTGCCTAATTGCCTGCATAATTGCCTGCCTAATTGCCTGCCTAATTGTTTGCCTAATGGCATGCCTAATTAAATGCCTAATTAACTGCCTAATTGCCTGCTTAATTAACTGCTGGATTGCCTGCCTAATTGCCCGCCTAATTAACTGCCTCATTGCCTGCCTAAAAGCCTGCCATGTTACCTGCCTAATTAACTGCCTTATATACTGCATAATTAACTGCCTAATTAACTGCCTAATTAACTGCCTAATTACCT
This sequence comes from Bacillus rossius redtenbacheri, assembly GCF_032445375.1. NCBI lineage: Eukaryota > Metazoa > Arthropoda > Insecta > Phasmatodea > Bacillidae > Bacillus > Bacillus rossius. The sequence goes on along the minus strand of NW_026962414.1, from coordinate 45,028 downwards.
GCCCAATTGTCTGCCTAATTGCCTGCCTAATTGCTCGCTTAATTATTTGCCTCTTTGCCGCCTTAAAGCCTGCCTTATTGCCTGTCTAATTGCCTGCCTAACTAACTGCCTAATTGCCTGCATAATTGCCTGCCTAATTGCCCACTTAATTATTTGCCTCAATGCCTGCATTAAAGCCTGCCTTATTGCCTGCCTAATTGACTGCCTAACTAACTGCCTAATTGCCTGCATAATTGTAATTGCCTGCCTAATTGCCCACCTTTATTAACTGCCTCATTGCCAGCCTTAAAGCCTGCCTTGTTGCCTGCCTAATTGCCTGGCTAATTAACTGCCGAATTAACTGCCTAATTAACTGCCTTATTAACTGCCTAATTAACTGCCTAATCGCCTGCCTAATTGCCTGCCTTAATGCCTGCCTAAATAACTGCGTAATTGCCTGACTAATTAACTGCCTAATTACCTGCCTAATTGCCTGCATATTTGCCTGCTTAATTGCCTGCCTAATTTCCTGCCTATTTGCCTGCATAATTGCCTGCCTAATTAACTGCCTAATTAACTGCCTAATTAACTGCCTAATTAACTGCCAAATTAACTGCGTAATTAACTCCCTAATTAACTGCCTTATAGCCTGCCTTATTAACTGCTAGATTGCCTGCCTAATTGCCCACCTAATTAACTTTAATTATTGCCTGCCTAAAAGCCTGCCTTGTTACCTGCCTAATTGCCTGCCTTATTAACTGCCTAATTGCCTGCATTATTGCCTGTCTTATTAACTGCCTAATTAACTGCCTAATTAACTGCCTAATCGCTTGCCTTAATGCCTGCCTAAATAACTGCCTAATTGCCTGCCTAAAAGCCTGCCTTATTGCCTGCCTAATGGCCTGCCTAATTAACTGCCTAACTGCCTGCATAATAACCTGCCTAATTGCCTGCCTAATTAACTTCCTAATTAACTGCCTAATTGCCTGCCTTAATGCCTGCCTAAATAACTGCCTAATTGCCTGCCTAAAAGCCTGCCTTATTGCCTGCCTAATTGCCTGCCTTATTAACTGCCTAATTGCCTGCATAATTACCTGCCTAATTGCCTGCCTAATTAACTTCCTAATTAACTGCTTATTAACTTCCTAATTGCCTGCATAATTGCCTGCCTAATTGCCTACCTAATTGCCTACCTAATTAACTGCCTAATTAACTGCCTTATTGCCTATTCTAATTAACTGCTGGATTGCCTGCCTAATTGCCCGCCTAATTAACTGCCTAATTGCCTGCCTAAAAGCCTGCCTTGTTGCCTGCCTAATTAAATGCCTAATTAACTGCCTAATTAACTACCTAATTGCCTGCCTAATTGTCTCACTTAATGCCTGCCTAATTAACTGCCTAATTAACTGCCTAATTAAATGCATAATTAACTGCTTAATTGCCTGCCTAATTAACTGCTGGATTGCCTGCCTAATTATTTGCCTAATTGCCTGCCTAATTAACTGCTGGATTGCCTGCCTAATTGCCCGCCTAATTAACTGCCTCATTGCCTGCCTAAAAGCCTGCCTTGTTGCCTGCCTAAATGCCTGCCTAATTAACTGCCTTATTGCTTGCATAAATGCCTGCCTAATTGCCTGCTAATTAACTGCCTAATTGCCTGCCTAATTGCCTAACTTAATGCCTGCCTAATTAACTGCCTAATTAACTGCCTAATAAACTGCCTAATTAACTGCCTTATTGCCTGCCTAATTAATTGCTGGATTGCCTGCCTTGATGCCTGCCTAATTGTCTGCCTAATTAACTGCTGGATTGCCTGCCTAATTGCCCGCCTAATTAACTGCCTCATTGCCTGCCTAAAAGCCTGCCTTGTTGCCTGCCTAATTGCCTGCCTAATTAACTGCCTGATTGCTTGCATAAATGCCTGCCTAATTGCCTGCTTAATTAACTGCCTAATTGCCTGCCTAATTGCCTAACTTAATGCCTGCCTAATTAACTGCCTAATAAACTGCCTAATAAACTGCATTATTGCCTGCCTAATTAACTGCTGGATTGCCTGCCTAATTGCCTGCCTAATTGTCTGCCTAATTTACTGCCTAATTAACTGCCTAATTGCCTGACTAATTGTCTGCCTTAATGCCTGCCTAATTAACTGCCTAATTGCCTGCCTAATTAACTTCCTAATTAACTGCCTAATTGCCTGCCTTAATGCCTGCCTAAATAACTGCCTAATTGCCTGCCTAAAATCCTGCCTTATTGCCTGCCTAATTGCCTGCCTAATTGACTGCCTAATTGCCTGCATAATTACCTGCCTAATTGCCTGCCTAATTAACTTCCTAATTAACTGCTTATTAACTTCCTTATTGCCTATTTAATTGCCTGCCTAATTGCCTGCCTAATTAACTGCCTAATTAACTGCCTTATTGCCTATTCTAATTAACTGCTGGATTGCCTGCCTAATTGCCCACCTAATTAACTGCCTAATTGCCTGCCTAAAAGCCTGCCTTGTTGCCTGCCTAATTAAATGCCTAATTAACTGACTAATTAACTACCTAATAGCCTGCCTAATTGTCTCACTTAAAGCCTGCCTAATTAACTGCCTAATTAACTGCTTAATTAAATGCATAATTAACTGCTTAATTGCCTGCCTAATTAACTGCTGGATTGCCTGCCTAATTATTTGCCTAATTGCCTGCCTAATTAACTGCTGGATTGCCTGCCTAATTGCCCGCCTAATTAACTGCCTTATTGCCTGCCTAAAAGCCTGCCTTGTTGCCTGCCTAATTGCCTGCCTAATTAACTGCCTTATTGCTTGCATAAATGCCTGCCTAATTGCTTGCCTAATTAACTGCCTAATTGCCTGCCTAATTGCCTAACTTAATGCCTGCCTAATTAACTGCCTAATTAACTGCCTAATAAACTGCCTAATTAACTGCCTTATTGCCTGCCTAATTAACTGCTGGATTGCCTGCCTAATTGCCTGCCTAATTGTCTGCCTAATTTACTGCCTAATTAACTGCCTAATTGCCTGCCTAATTGTCTGCCTTAATGCCTGCCTAATTAACTGCCTAATTGCCTGCCTAATTAACTGCTTAATTAACTGCCTAATTGTCTGGCTAATTGTCTGCCTTAATGCCTGCCTAATTAACTGCCTAATTGCCTGCCTAATTAACTGCTGGATTGCCTGCCTAATTGCCTTCCTAATTAACTGCCTAACTGCCTGCCTAATTAACTGCCTAATTGCCTGCCTAATTGCCTGCCTTAATGCCTGCCTAAATAACTGCGTAATTGCCTGACTAATTAACTGCCTAATTACCTGCCTAATTGCCTGCATATTTGCCTGCCTAATTGCCTGCCTAATTTCCTGCCTATTTGCCTGCATAATTGCCTTCCCTATTAACTGCCTAATTAACTGCCTTATTAATTGCCAAATTAACTGCCTAATAAACTGCCTAATTAACTGCCTTATAGCCTGCCTTATTAACTGCTGGATTGCCTACCTAATTGCCCACCTAATTAACTTTAATTATTGCCTGCCCAAAAGCCTGCCTTGTTACCTGCCTAATTGCCTGCCTATTAACTGCCTAATTGCCTGCATTAATGCCTGCCTAATTGCCTGTCTTATTAACTGCCTAATTAACTGCCTAATCGCTTGCCTTAATGCCTGCCTAAATAACTGCCTAATTGCCTGCCTAAAAGCCTGCCTTATTGCCTGCCTAATGGCCTGCCTAATTAACTGCCTAACTGCCTGCATAATTACCTGCCTAATTGCCTGCCTAATTAACTTCCTAATTAACTGCCTAATTGCTTGCCTTAATGCCTGCCTAAATAACTGCCTAATTGCCTGCCTAAAAGCCTGCCTTATTGCCTGCCTAATGGCCTGCCTAATTAACTGCCTAACTGCCTGCATAATTACCTGCCTAATTGCCTGCCTAATTGCCTGCCTAATTGCGTGCCTTATTAACTGCCTAATTAACTGCCTAATGAACTGCCTAATTAACTACCTAATTGCCTGTCTAATTAACTGCTTAATTGCCTGCTTAAATGCCTGCCTAATTGCCTGCCTAATTGTTTGCCTAATTGCATGCCTAATTAACTGCCTAATTAACTGCCTAATTAACTGCCTAATTGCCTGCTTAATTAACTGCTGGATTGCCTGCCTAATTGCCCGCCTAATTAACTGCCTCATTGCCTGCCTAAAAGCCTGCCATGTTACCTGCCTAATTAACTGCCTTATTAACTGCATAATTAACTGCCTGATTAACTGCCTAATTAACTGCCTAATTACCTGCCTAATTGTCTGCCTGATTACCTGCCTAATTGCCCGCTTTATTATTTGCCTCTTTGCCTGCCTTAAAGCCTGCCTTATTGCCTGTCTAATTGCCTGGCCTAACTAACTGCCTAATTGCCTGCATAATTGCCTGCCCAATTGCCCGCTTAATTATTTGCCTCATTGCCTGCCTTAAAGCCTGCCTTATTTCCTGCCTAATTGCCTGCCTAACTAACTGCCTAATTGCCTGCATAATTGTAATTGCCTGCCTAATTGCCCACCTTTATTAACTGCCTCATTGCCAGCCTTAAAGCCTGCCTTGTTGCCTGCCTAATTGCCTGGCTAATTAACTGCCGAATTAACTGCCTAATTAACTGCCTAATTAACTGCCTAATTAACTGCCTAATTTCCTGCCTAATTGCCTGCCTTAATGCCTGCCTAAATAACTGCGTAATTGCCTGACTAATTAACTGCCTAATTACCTGCCTAATTGCCTGCATATTTGCCTGCCTAATTGCCTGCCTAATTTCCTGCCTATTTGCCTGCATAATTGCCTGCCTAATTAACTGCCTTATAAACTGCCAAATTAACTCCCTAATTAAATGCCTTATAGCCTGCCTTATTAACTGCTGGATTGCCTGCCTAATTGCCCACCTAATTAACTTTAATTATTGCCTGCCTAAAAGCCTGCCTTGTTACCTGCCTAATTGCCTGCCTTATTAACTGCCTAATTGCCTGCATTATTGCCTGCCTAATTGCCTGTCTTAATAACTGCCTAATTAACTGCCTAATTAACTGCCTAATCGCTTGTCTTAATGCCTGCCTAAATAACTGCCTAATTGCCTGCCTAAAAGCCTGCCTTATTGCCTGCCTAATGGCCTGCATAATTAACTGCCTAACTGCCTGCATAATTACCTGCCTAATTGCCTCACTAATTAACTTCCTAATTAACTGCCTAATTGCCTGCCTTAATGCCTGCCTAAATAACTGCCTAATTGCCTGCCTAAAATCCTGCCTTATTGCCTGCCTAATTGCCTGCCTAATTGACTGCCTAATTGCCTGCATAATTACCTGCCTAATTGCCTGCCTAATTAACTGCTTATTAACTTCCTTATTGCCTATTTAATTGCCTGCCTAATTGCCTGCCTAATTAACTGCCTAATTAACTGCCTTATTGCCTATTCTAATTAACTGCTGGATTGCCTTCCTAATTGCCCACCTAATTAACTGCCTAATTGCCTGCCTAAAAGCCTGCCTTGTTGCCTGCCTAATTAAATGCCTAATTAACTGACTAATTAACTACCTAATTGCCTGCCTAATTGTCTCACTTAAAGCCTGCCTAATTAACTGCCTAATTAACTGCTTAATTAAATGCATAATTAACTGCTTAATTGCCTGCCTAATTAACTGCTGGATTGCCTGCCTAATTATTTGCCTAATTGCCTGCCTAATTAACTGCTGGATTGCCTGCCTAATTGCCCGCCTAATTAACTGCCTTATTGCCTGCCTAAAAGCCTGCCTTGTTGCCTGCCTAATTGCCTGCCTAATTAACTGCCTTATTGCTTGCATAAATGCCTGCCTAATTGCCTGCCTAATTAACTGCCTAATTGCCTGCCTAATTGCCTAACTTAATGCCTGCCTAATTAACTGCCTAATTAACTGACTAATAAACTGCCTAATTAACTGCCTTATTGCCTGCCTAATTAACTGCTGGATTGCCTGCCTAATTGCCTGCCTAATTGTCTGCCTAATTTACTGCCTAATTAACTGCCTAATTGCCTGCCTAATTGTCTGCCTTAATGCCTGCCTAATTAACTGCCTAATTGCCTGCCTAATTAACTGCTTAATTAACTGCCTAATTGTCTGGCTAATTGTCTGCCTTAATGCCTGCCTAATTAACTGCCTAATTGCCTGCCTAATTAACTGCTGGATTGCCTGCCTAATTGCCTGCCTAATTAACTGCCTAACTGCCTGCCTAATTAACTGCCTAATTGCCTGCCTAATTGCCTGCCTTAATGCCTGCCTAAATAACTGCGTAATTGCCTGACTAATTAACTGCCTAATTACCTGCCTAATTGCCTGCATATTTGCCTGCCTAATTGCCTGCCTAATTTCCTGCCTATTTGCCTGCATAATTGCCTTCCCTATTAACTGCCTAATTAACTGCCTTATTAACTGCCAAATTAACTGCCTAATAAACTGCCTAATTAACTGCCTTATAGCCTGCCTTATTAACTGCTGGATTGCCTACCTAATTGCCCACCTAATTAACTTTAATTATTGCCTGCCCAAAAGCCTGCCTTGTTACCTGCCTAATTGCCTGCCTATTAACTGCCTAATTGCCTAACTTAATGCCTGCCTAATTAACTGCCTAATAAACTGCCTAATAAACTGCATTATTGCCTGCCTAATTAACTGCTGGATTGCCTGCCTAATTGCCTGCCTAATTGTCTGCCTAATTTACTGCCTAATTAACTGCCTAATTGCCTGACTAATTGTCTGCCTTAATGCCTGCCTAATTAACTGCCTAATTGCCTGCCTAATTAACTTCCTAATTAACTGCCTAATTGCCTGCCTTAATGCCTGCCTAAATAACTGCCTAATTGCCTGCCTAAAATCCTGCCTTATTGCCTGCCTAATTGCCTGACTAATTAACTGCCTAATTACCTGCCTAATTGCCTGCATATTTGCCTGCCTAATTGCCTGCCTAATTTCCTGCCTATTTGCCTTCATAATTGCCTTCCCTATTAACTGCCTAATTAACTGCCTTATTAACTGCCAAATTAACTGCCTAATAAACTGCCTAATTAACTGCCTTATAGCCTGCCTTATTAACAGCTGGATTGCCTGCCTAATTGCCCACCTAATTAACTTTAATTATTGCCTGCCTAAAAGCCTGCCTTGTTACCTGCCTAATTGCCTGCCTATTAACTGCCTAATTGCCTGCATTAATGCCTGCCTAATTGCCTGTCTTATTAACTGCCTAATTAACTGCCTAATTAACTGCCTAATCGCTTGCCTTAATGCCTGCCTAAATAACTTCCTAATTGCCTGCATAATTGCCTGCCTAATTGCCTGCCTAATTGCCTGGCTAATTGCCTGCCTAAATTACTGCTTTATTGCCATTCTAATTAAGTGCTGGATTCCCTGCCTAATTGCCCACCTAATTAACTGCCTAATTGCCTGCCTAAAAACCTGCCTTGTTGCCTGCCTAATTAAATGCCTAATTAACTGCCTAATTAACTGCCTAATTAACTGCCTAATTAACTGCCTAATTAAATGCATAATTAACTGCTTAATTGCCTGCCTAATTAACTGCCTAATTAACTGCCTTATTGCCTATTCTAATTAACTGCCTAATTAACTGCCTTATTGCCTATTCTAATTAACTGCTGGATTGCCTGCCTAATTGCCCGCCTAATTAACTGCCTAATTGCCTGCCTAAAAGCCTGCCTTGTTGCCTGCCTAATTAAATGCCTAATTAACTGCCTAATTAACTACCTAATTGCCTGCCTAATTGTCTCACTTAATGCCTGCCTAATTAACTGCCTAATTAACTACCTAATTGCCTGCCTAATTGTCTCACTTAATACCTGCCTAATTAACTGCCTAATTAACTGCCTAATTAAATGCACAATTAACTGCTTAATTGCCTGCCTAATTAACTGCTGGATTGCCTGCCTAATTATTTGCCTAATTGCCTGCCTAATTAACTGCTGGATTGCCTGCCTAATTGCCCGCCTAATTAACTGCCTCATTGCCTGCCTAAAAGCCTGCCTTGTTGCCTGCCTAAATGCCTGCCTAATTAACTGCCTTATTGCTTGCATAAATGCCTGCCTAATTGCCTGCCTAATTAACTGCCTAATTGCCTGCCTAATTGCCTAACTTAATGCCTGCCTAATTAACTGCCTAATAAACTGCCTAATTAACTGCCTTATTGCCTGCCTAATTAATTGCTGGATTGCCTGCCTTATTGCCTGCCTAATTGTCTGCCTAATTTACTGCCTAATTAACTGCCTAATTGCCTGCCTAATTGTCTGCCTTAATGCCTGCCAAATTAACTGCCTAATTGCCTGCCTAATTAACTGCTTAATTAACTGCCTAATTGTCTGGCTAATTGCCTGCCTTAATGCCTGCCTAATTAACTGCCTAATTGCCTGCCTAATTAACTGCTGGATTGCCTGCCTAATTGCCTGCCTAATTAACTGCCTAACTGCCTGCCTAATTAACTGCCTAATTGCCTGCCTAATTGCCCGCCTAATTGCCTGCCTAACTGCCTGCATAAATGCCTGCCTAATTGCCTGCTGGATTGCCTGCCTAATTGCCCCTTTAATTAGCTGCCTCATTGCCTGCCTAAAAGCCTGCCTTTTTGCCTGCCTAATTGCCTGCCTAATTAACTGCCTAATTAACTGCCTAATTAACTGCCTAATTGCCTTACTAATTGCCTGCCTAATTCCCTGCCTAATTAACTGACTAATTAACTACATAATTGCCTGCCTAATTGCCTTCCTTAATGCCTGCCTAATTACTGCCTAATTGCCTGCCTAATAACTGCCTAATTACCTGCCTAATTGCCTGCAAATTTGCCTGCCTAATTGCCTGCCTATTTGCCTGCATAATTGCCTGCCTAATTGACTGCCTTATTAACTGCCTAAATAACTGCTTAATTAACTGCCTAATTGCCTGCTTAATTGCCTTCCTAGTTAACTGCCTAATTAACTGCCTAATTAATTGCCTCATTGCCTGCCTAATTGCCTGCCTTATTGCCCGCCTAATTACCTGCCTCATTGCCTGCCTAAAAGCCTGCCTTATTGCCTGCCTAATTGCCTGCCTAAAAGCCTGCCTTATTGCCTGCCTAATTGCCTGCCTAATTAACTGCCTAATTGCCTGCATAATTACCTGCCTAATTTCCTGCCTAATTAACTGCCTAATTAACTGCCTAATTAACTGCCTAATTAACTGCCTAATTAAATGCATAATTAACTGCCTAATTAACTGCCTAATTAACTGCCTAATTAAATGCATAATTAACTGCTTAATTGCCTGCCTAATTAACTGCTGGATTGCCTGCCTAATTGCCTGCCTAATTGTCTGCCTAATTTACTGCCTAATTAACTGCCTAATTGCCTGCCTAATTGTCTGCCTTAATGCCTGCCTAATTAACTGCCTAATTGCCTGCCTAATTAACTGCTTAATTAACTGCCTAATTGTCTGGCTAATTGTCTGCCTTAATGCCTGCCTAATTAACTGCCTAATTGCCTGCCTAATTAACTGCTGGATTGCCTGCCTAATTGCCTGCCTAATTAACTGCCTAACTGCCTGCCTAATTAACTGCCTAATTGCCTGCCTAATTGCCTGCCTTAATGCCTGCCTAAATAACTGCGTAATTGCCTGACTAATTAACTGCCTAATTACCTGCCTAATTGCCTGCATATTTGCCTGCCTAATTGCCTGCCTAATTTCCTGCCTATTTGCCTGCATAATTGCCTTCCCTATTACCTGCCTAATTAACTGCCTTATTAACTGCCAAATTAACTGCCTAATAAACTGCCTAATTAACTGCCTTATAGCCTGCCTTATTAACTGCTGGATTGCCTACCTAATTGCCCACCTAATTAACTTTAATTATTGCCTGCCCAAAAGCCTGCCTTGTTACCTGCCTAATTGCCTGCCTATTAACTGCCTAATTGCCTGCATTAATGCCTGCCTAATTGCCTGTCTTATTAACTGCCTAATTAACTGCCTAATTAACTGCCTAATCGCTTGCCTTAATGCCTGCCTAAATAACTGCCTAATTGCCTGCCTAAAAGCCTGCCTTATTGCCTGCCTAATGGCCTGCTTAATTAACTGCCTAACTGCCTGCATAATTACCTGCCTAATTGCCTGCCTAATTAACTTCCTAATTAACTGCCTAATTGCTTGCCTTAATGCCTGCCTAAATAACTGCCTAATTGCCTGCCTAAAAGCCTGCCTTATTGCCTGCCTAATGGCCTGCTTAATTAACTGCCTAACTGCCTGCATAATTACCTGCCTAATTGCCTGCCTAATTGCCTGCCTAATTGCGTGCCTTATTAACTGCCTAATTAACTGCCTAATGAACTGCCTAATTAACTACCTAATTGCCTGTCTAATTAACTGCTTAATTGCCTGCTTAAATGCCTGCCTAATTGCCTGCCTAATTGTTTGCCTAATTGCATGCCTAATTAACTGCCTAATTAACTGCCTAATTAACTGCCTAATTGCCTGCTTAATTAACTGCTGGATTGCCTGCCTAATTGCCCGCCTAATTAACTGCCTCATTGCCTGCCTAAAAGCCTGCCATGTTACCTGCCTAATTAACTGCCTTATTAAATGCATAATTAACTGCCTGATTAACTGCCTAATTAACTGCCTAATTACCTGCCTAATTGTCTGCCTGATTACCTGCCTAATTGCCCGCTTTATTATTTGCCTCTTTGCCTGCCTTAAAGCCTGCCTTATTGCCTGTCTAATTGCCTGGCCTAACTAACTGCCTAATTGCCTGCATAATTGCCTGCCCAATTGCCCGCTTAATTATTTGCCTCATTGCCTGCCTTAAAGCCTGCCTTATTTCCTGCCTAATTGCCTGCCTAACTAACTGCCTAATTGCCTGCATAATTGTAATTGCCTGCCTAATTGCCCACCTTTATTATTTGCCTCATTGCCAGCCTTAAAGCCTGCCTTGTTGCCTGCCTAATTGCCTGGCTAATTAACTGCCGAATTAACTGCCTAATTAACTGCCTAATTAACTGACTAATTAACTGCCTAATTTCCTGCCTAATTGCCTGCCTTAATGCCTGCCTAAATAACTGCGTAATTGCCTGACTAATTAACTGCCTAATTACCTGCCTAATTGCCTGCATATTTGCCTGCCTAATTGCCTGCCTAATTTCCTGCCTTTTTTGCCTGCATAATTGCCTGCCTAATTAACTGCCTTATAAACTGCCAAATTAACTGCCTAATTAAATGCCTTATAGCCTGCCTTATTAACTGCTGGATTGCCTGCCTTATTGCCCACCTAATTAACTTTAATTATTGCCTGCCTAAAAGCCTGCCTTGTTACCTGCCTAATTGCCTGCCTTATTAACTGCCTAATTGCCTGCATTATTGCCTGCCTAATTGCCTGTCTTATTAACTGCCTAATTAACTGCCTAATTAACTGCCTAATCGCTTGCCTTAATGCCTGCCTAAATAACTGCCTAATTGCCTGCCTAAAAGCCTGCCTTATTGCCTGCCTAATGGCCTGCCTAATTAACTGCTTAATTAAATGCATAATTAACTGCTTAATTGCCTGCCTAATTAACTGCTGGATTGCCTGCCTAATTATTTGCCTAATTGCCTGCCTAATTAACTGCTGGATTGCCTGCCTAATTGCCCGCCTAATTAACTGCCTTATTGCCTGCCTAAAAGCCTGCCTTGTTGCCTGCCTAATTGCCTGCCTAATTAACTGCCTTATTGCTTGCATAAATGCCTGCCTAATTGCCTGCCTAATTAACTGCCTAATTGCCTGCCTAATTGCCTAACTTAATGCCTGCCTAATTAACTGCCTAATTAACTGCCTAATAAACTGCCTAATTAACTGCCTTATTGCCTGCCTAATTAACTGCTGGATTGCCTGCCTAATTGCCTGCCTAATTGTCTGCCTAATTTACTGCCTAATTAACTGCCTAATTGCCTGCCTAATTGTCTGCCTTAATGCCTGCCTAATTAACTGCCTAATTGCCTGCCTAATTAACTGCTTAATTAACTGCCTAATTGTCTGGCTAATTGTCTGCCTTAACGCCTGCCTAATTAACTGCCTAATTGCCTGCCTAATTAACTGCTGGATTGCCTGCCTAATTGCCTGCCTAATTAACTGCCTAACTGCCTGCCTAATTAACTGCCTAATTGCCTGCCTAATTGCCTGCCTTAATGCCTGCCTAAATAACTGCGTAATTGCCTGACTAATTAACTGCCTAATTACCTGCCTAATTGCCTGCATATTTGCCTGCCTAATTGCCTGCCTAATTTCCTGCCTATTTGCCTGCATAATTGCCTTCCCTATTAACTGCCTAATTAACTGCCTTATTAACTGCCAAATTAACTGCCTAATAAACTGCCTAATTAACTGCCTTATAGCCTGCCTTATTAACTGCTGGATTGCCTACCTAATTGCCCACCTAATTAACTTTAATTATTGCCTGCCCAAAAGCCTGCCTTGTTACATGCCTAATTGCCTGCCTATTAACTGCCTAATTGCCTGCATTAATGCCTGCCTAATTGCCTGTCTTATTAACTGCCTAATTAACTGCCTAATTAACTGCCTAATCGCTTGCCTTAATGCCTGCCTAAATAACTGCCTAATTGCCTGCCTAAAAGCCTGCCTTATTGCCTGCCTAATGGCCTGCCTAATTAACTGCCTAACTGCCTGCATAATTACCTGCCTAATTAACTTCCTAATTAACTGCCTAATTGCTTGCCTTAATGCCTGCCTAAATAACTGACTAATTGCCTGCCTAAAAGCCTGCCTTATTGCCTGCCTAATGGCCTGCCTAATTAACTGCCTAACTGCCTGCATAATTACCTGCCTAATTGCCTGCCTAATTAACTTCCTTATTAACTGCCTAATTGCCTGCCTTAATGCCTGCCTAAATTACTGCCTAATTGCCTGCCTAAAAGCCTGCCTTATTGCCTGCCTAATTGCCTGCCTAATTAACTGCTTAATTGCCTGCATAATTACATGCCTAATTGCCAGCCTAATTAACTTCCTAATTAACTGCTTATTAACTTCCTTATTGCCTGCATAATTGCCCGCCTAATTAACTGCCTAATTGCCTGCCTAAAAGCCTGCCTTGTTGCCTGCCTAATTAAATGCCTAATTAACTGCCTTATTAACTACCTAATTGCCTGCCTAACTGTCTCACTTAATGCCTGCCTAATTAACTGCCTAATTAACTGCCTAATTAACTGCCTAATTGCCTGCCTAATTGCCTTCCTTAATGCCTGCCTAATTACTGCCTAATTGCCTGCCTAACAACTGCCTAATTACCTGCCTAATTGCCTGCATATTTGCCTGCCTAATTGCCTGCCTATTTGCCTGCATAATTGCCTGACTAATTGACTGCCTTATTAACTGCCTAAATAACTGCTTAATTAACTGCCTAATTGCCTGCTTAATTGCCTTCCTAGTTAACTGCCTAATTAACTGCCTAATTAATTGCCTCATTGCCTGCCTAATTGCCTGCCTTATTGCCCGCCTAATTACCTGCCTCATTGCCTGCCTAAAAGCCTGCCTTATTGCCTGCCTAATTGCCTGCCTAAAAGCCTGCCTTATTGCCTGCCTAATTGCCTGCCTAATTAACTGCCTAATTGCCTGCATAATTACCTGCCTAATTGCCTTCCTAATTAACTTCCTAATTAACTGCCTAATTAACTTCCTTATTGCCTGCATAATTGCCTGCCTAATTGCCTGCCTAATTGCCTGCCTAATTAACTGCCTAATTAACTGCCTTATTGCCTATTCTAATTAACTGCTGGATTGCCTGCCTAATTGCCCGCCTAATTAACTGCCTAATTGCCTAACTAATTACTGCCTAATTGCCTGCATAAATGCCTGCCTTAATTGCCTACCTAATTAACTGCCTAATTGACTGCCTAATTGCCTGCCTTAATGCCTGCCTAAATAACTGCCTAATTGCCTGCCTAATTAAATGCTGGATTGCCTGTTTAATTGCCTGCCTAATTAACTGCCTAACTGCCTGCCTAATTAACTGCCTCATTGCCTGCCTAAAAGCCTGCCTTATTGCCTGCCTAATTGCCTGCCTAATTAACTGCCTAATTGCCTGCATAATTACCTGCCTAATTGCCTGCCTAATTAACTGCCTTATTGCCTGCCTAATTAACTTCCCCAATAACTGCCTAATTAACTGCCTGATTGCCTGCCTAATTGCCTGTCTAATTGCCTGCCTAATTAACTGCCTAATTGCCTGCCTAATTGCCTGTATAATTAACTGCCTAGTTAACTGCCTAATTAACTGCCTAATTAACTGCTTATTTATTGCCTAATTAACTGCCTTATTAAATGCCTAATTAACTGCCTAATTGCCTGCTTAATTAACTGCTGGATTGCCTGCCTAATTGCCCGCCTAATTAACTGCCTAATTGCCTAACTAATTACTGCCTAATTGCCTGCATAAATGCCTGCCTAATTGCCTGCCTAATTAACTGCCTAATTGCCTGCCTAATTGCCTGCCTTAATGCCTGCCTAAATAACTGCCTAATTGCCTGCCTAATTAAATGATGGATTGCCTGTTTAATTGCCTGCCTAATTAACTGCCTAACTGCCTGCCTAATTAACTGCCTCATTGCCTGCCTAAAAGCCTGCCTTATTGCCTGCCTAATTGCCTGCCTAATTAACTGCCTAATTGCCTGCATAATTGCCTGCCTAATTGCCTGCCTAATTGTTTGCCTAATGGCATGCCTAATTAAATGCCTAATTAACTGCCTAATTGCCTGCTTAATTAACTGCTGGATTGCCTGCCTAATTGCCCGCCTAATTAACTGCCTCATTGCCTGCCTAAAAGCCTGCCATGTTACCTGCCTAATTAACTGCCTTATATACTGCATAATTAACTGCCTAATTAACTGCCTAATTAACTGCCTAATTACCTGCCTAATTGTCTGCCTAATTGCCTGCCTAATTGCTCGCTTAATTATTTGCCTCTTTGCCGCCTTAAAGCCTGCCTTATTGCCTGTCTAATTGCCTGCCTAACTAACTGCCTAATTGCCTGCATAATTGCCTGCCTAATTGCCCACTTAATTATTTGCCTCAATGCCTGCATTAAAGCCTGCCTTATTGCCTGCCTAATTGACTGCCTAACTAACTGCCTAATTGCCTGCATAATTGTAATTGCCTGCCTAATTGCCCACCTTAATTAACTGCCTCATTGCCAGCCTTAAAGCCTGCCTTGTTGCCTGCCTAATTGCCTGGCTAATTAACTGCCGAATTAACTGCCTAATTAACTGCCTTATTAACTGCCTAATTAACTGCCTAATCGCCTGCCTAATTGCCTGCCTTAATGCCTGCCTAAATAACTGCGTAATTGCCTGACTAATTAACTGCCTAATTACCTGCCTAATTGCCTGCATATTTGCCTGCTTAATTGCCTGCCTAATTTCCTGCCTATTTGCCTGCATAATTGCCTGCCTAATTAACTGCCTAATTAACTGCCTAATTAACTGCCTAATTAACTGCCAAATTAACTGCGTAATTAACTCCCTAATTAACTGCCTTATAGCCTGCCTTATTAACTGCTAGATTGCCTGCCTAATTGCCCACCTAATTAACTTTAATTATTGCCTGCCTAAAAGCCTGCCTTGTTACCTGCCTAATTGCCTGCCTTATTAACTGCCTAATTGCCTGCATTATTGCCTGTCTTATTAACTGCCTAATTAACTGCCTAATTAACTGCCTAATCGCTTGCCTTAATGCCTGCCTAAATAACTGCCTAATTGCCTGCCTAAAAGCCTGCCTTATTGCCTGCCTAATGGCCTGCCTAATTAACTGCCTAACTGCCTGCATAATAACCTGCCTAATTGCCTGCCTAATTAACTTCCTAATTAACTGCCTAATTGCCTGCCTTAATGCCTGCCTAAATAACTGCCTAATTGCCTGCCTAAAAGCCTGCCTTATTGCCTGCCTAATTGCCTGCCTTATTAACTGCCTAATTGCCTGCATAATTACCTGCCTAATTGCCTGCCTAATTAACTTCCTAATTAACTGCTTATTAACTTCCTAATTGCCTGCATAATTGCCTGCCTAATTGCCTACCTAATTGCCTGCCTAATTAACTGCCTAATTAACTGCCTTATTGCCTATTCTAATTAACTGCTGGATTGCCTGCCTAATTGCCCGCCTAATTAACTGCCTAATTGCCTGCCTAAAAGCCTGCCTTGTTGCCTGCCTAATTAAATGCCTAATTAACTGCCTAATTAACTACCTAATTGCCTGCCTAATTGTCTCACTTAATGCCTGCCTAATTAACTGCCTAATTAACTGCCTAATTAAATGCATAATTAACTGCTTAATTGCCTGCCTAATTAACTGCTGGATTGCCTGCCTAATTATTTGCCTAATTGCCTGCCTAATTAACTGCTGGATTGCCTGCCTAATTGCCCGCCTAATTAACTGCCTCATTGCCTGCCTAAAAGCCTGCCTTGTTGCCTGCCTAAATGCCTGCCTAATTAACTGCCTTATTGCTTGCATAAATGCCTGCCTAATTGCCTGCTAATTAACTGCCTAATTGCCTGCCTAATTGCCTAACTTAATGCCTGCCTAATTAACTGCCTAATTAACTGCCTAATAAACTGCCTAATTAACTGCCTTATTGCCTGCCTAATTAATTGCTGGATTGCCTGCCTTATTGCCTGCCTAATTGTCTGCCTAATTAACTGCTGGATTGCCTGCCTAATTGCCCGCCTAATTAACTGCCTCATTGCCTGCCTAAAAGCCTGCCTTGTTGCCTGCCTAATTGCCTGCCTAATTAACTGCCTGATTGCTTGCATAAATGCCTGCCTAATTGCCTGCTTAATTAACTGCCTAATTGCCTGCCTAATTGCCTAACTTAATGCCTGCCTAATTAACTGCCTAATAAACTGCCTAATAAACTGCATTATTGCCTGCCTAATTAACTGCTGGATTGCCTGCCTAATTGCCTGCCTAATTGTCTGCCTAATTTACTGCCTAATTAACTGCCTAATTGCCTGACTAATTGTCTGCCTTAATGCCTGCCTAATTAACTGCCTAATTGCCTGCCTAATTAACTTCCTAATTAACTGCCTAATTGCCTGCCTTAATGCCTGCCTAAATAACTGCCTAATTGCCTGCCTAAAATCCTGCCTTATTGCCTGCCTAATTGCCTGCCTAATTGACTGCCTAATTGCCTGCATAATTACCTGCCTAATTGCCTGCCTAATTAACTTCCTAATTAACTGCTTATTAACTTCCTTATTGCCTATTTAATTGCCTGCCTAATTGCCTGCCTAATTAACTGCCTAATTAACTGCCTTATTGCCTATTCTAATTAACTGCTGGATTGCCTGCCTAATTGCCCACCTAATTAACTGCCTAATTGCCTGCCTAAAAGCCTGCCTTGTTGCCTGCCTAATTAAATGCCTAATTAACTGATTAATTAACTACCTAATTGCCTGCCTAATTGTCTCACTTAAAGCCTGCCTAATTAACTGCCTAATTAACTGCTTAATTAAATGCATAATTAACTGCTTAATTGCCTGCCTAATTAACTGCTGGATTGCCTGCCTAATTGCCCGCCTAATTAACTGCCTCATTGCCTGCCTAAAAGCCTGCCTTGTTGCCTGCCTAAATGCCTGCCTAATTAACTGCCTTATTGCTTGCATAAATGCCTGCCTAATTGCCTGCTAATTAACTGCCTAATTGCCTGCCTAATTGCCTAACTTAATGCCTGCCTAATTAACTTCCTAATTAACTGCCTAATAAACTGCCTAATTAACTGCCTTATTGCCTGCCTAATTAATTGCTGGATTGCCTGCCTTATTGCCTGCCTAATTGTCTGCCTAATTAACTGCTGGATTGCCTGCCTAATTGCCCGCCTAATTAACTGCCTCATTGCCTGCCTAAAAGCCTGCCTTGTTGCCTGCCTAATTGCCTGCCTAATTAACTGCCTGATTGATTGCATAAATGCCTGCCTAATTGCCTGCTTAATTAACTGCCTAATTGCCTGCCTAATTGCCTAACTTAATGCCTGCCTAATTAACTGCCTAATAAACTGCCTAATAAACTGCATTATTGCCTGCCTAATTAACTGCTGGATTGCCTGCCTAATTGCCTGCCTAATTGTCTGCCTAATTTACTGCCTAATTAACTGCCTAATTGCCTGACTAATTGTCTGCCTTAATGCCTGCCTAATTAACTGCCTAATTGCCTGCCTAATTAACTTCCTAATTAACTGCCTAATTGCCTGCCTTAATGCCTGCCTAAATAACTGCCTAATTGCCTGCCTAAAATCCTGCCTTATTGCCTGCCTAATTGCCTGCCTAATTGACTGCCTAATTGCCTGCATAATTACCTGCCTAATTGCCTGCCTAATTAACTTCCTAATTAACTGCTTATTAACTTCCTTATTGCCTATTTAATTGCCTGCCTAATTGCCTGCCTAATTAACTGCCTAATTAACTGCCTTATTGCCTATTCTAATTAACTGCTGGATTGCCTGCCTAATTGCCCACCTAATTAACTGCCTAATTGCCTGCCTAAAAGCCTGCCTTGTTGCCTGCCTAATTAAATGCCTAATTAACTGACTAATTAACTACCTAATTGCCTGCCTAATTGTCTCACTTAAAGCCTGCCTAATTAACTGCCTAATTAACTGCTTAATTAAATGCATAATTAACTGCTTAATTGCCTGCCTAATTAACTGCTGGATTGCCTGCCTAATTATTTGCCTAATTGCCTGCCTAATTAACTGCTGGATTGCCTGCCTAATTGCCCGCCTAATTAACTGCCTTATTGCCTGCCTAAAAGCCTGCCTTGTTGCCTGCCTAATTGCCTGCCTAATTAACTGCCTTATTGCTTGCATAAATGCCTGCCTAATTGCCTGCCTAATTAACTGCCTAATTGCCTGCCTAATTGCCTAACTTAATGCCTGCCTAATTAACTGCCTAATTAACTGCCTAATAAACTGCCTAATTAACTGCCTTATTGCCTGCCTAATTAACTGCTGGATTGCCTGCCTAATTGCCTGCCTAATTGTCTGCCTAATTTACTGCCTAATTAACTGCCTAATTGCCTGCCTAATTGTCTGCCTTAATGCCTGCCTAATTAACTGCCTAATTGCCTGCCTAATTAACTGCTTAATTAACTGCCTAATTGTCTGGCTAATTGTCTGCCTTAATGCCTGCCTAATTAACTGCCTAATTGCCTTCCTAATTAACTGCTGAATTGCCTGCCTAATTGCCTTCCTAATTAACTGCCTAACTGCCTGCCTAATTAACTGCCTAATTGCCTGCCTAATTGCCTGCCTTAATGCCTGCCTAAATAACTGCGTAATTGCCTGACTAATTAACTGCCTAATTGCCTGCCTAATTGCCTGCATATTTGCCTGCCTAATTGCCTGCCTAATTTCCTGCCTATTTGCCTGCATAATTGCCTTCCCTATTAACTGCCTAATTAACTGCCTTATTAATTGCCAAATTAACTGCCTAATAAACTGCCTAATTAACTGCCTTATAGCCTGCCTTATTAACTGCTGGATTGCCTACCTAATTGCCCACCTAATTAACTTTAATTATTGCCTGCCCAAAAGCCTGCCTTGTTACCTGCCTAATTGCCTGCCTATTAACTGCCTAATTGCCTGCATTAATGCCTGCCTAATTGCCTGTCTTATTAACTGCCTAATTAACTGCCTAATCGCTTGCCTTAATGCCTGCCTAAATAACTGCCTAATTGCCTGCCTAAAAGCCTGCCTTATTGCCTGCCTAATGGCCTGCCTAATTAACTGCCTAATTAACTGCCTAACTGCCTGCATAATTACCTGCCTAATTAACTTCCTAATTAACTGCCTAATTGCTTGCCTTAATGCCTGCCTAAATAACTGCCTAATTGCCTGCCTAAAAGCCTGCCTTATTGCCTGCCTAATGGCCTGCCTAATTAACTGCCTAACTGCCTGCATAATTACCTGCCTAATTGCCTGCCTAATTGCCTGCCTAATTGCGTGCCTTATTAACTGCCTAATTAACTGCCTAATGAACTGCCTAATTAACTACCTAATTGCCTGTCTAATTAACTGCTTAATTGCCTGCTTAAATGCCTGCCTAATTGCCTGCCTAATTGTTTGCCTAATTGCATGCCTAATTAACTGCCTAATTAACTGCCTAATTAACTGCCTAATTGCCTGCTTAATTAACTGCTGGATTGCCTGCCTAATTGCCCGCCTAATTAACTGCCTCATTGCCTGCCTAAAAGCCTGCCATGTTACCTGCCTAATTAACTGCCTTATTAACTGCATAATTAACTGCCTGATTAACTGCCTAATTAACTGCCTAATTACCTGCCTAATTGTCTGCCTGATTACCTGCCTAATTGCCCGCTTTATTATTTGCCTCTTTGCCTGCCTTAAAGCCTGCCTTATTGCCTGTCTAATTGCCTGGCCTAACTAACTGCCTAATTGCCTGCATAATTGCCTGCCCAATTGCCCGCTTAATTATTTGCCTCATTGCCTGCCTTAAAGCCTGCCTTATTTCCTGCCTAATTGCCTGCCTAACTAACTGCCTAATTGCCTGCATAATTGTAATTGCCTGCCTAATTGCCCACCTTTATTAACTGCCTCATTGCCAGCCTTAAAGCCTGCCTTGTTGCCTGCCTAATTGCCTGGCTAATTAACTGCCGAATTAACTGCCTAATTAACTGCCTAATTAACTGCCTAATTAACTGCCTAATTTCCTGCCTAATTGCCTGCCTTAATGCCTGCCTAAATAACTGCGTAATTGCCTGACTAATTAACTGCCTAATTACCTGCCTAATTGCCTGCATATTTGCCTGCCTAATTGCCTGCCTAATTTCCTGCCTATTTGCCTGCATAATTGCCTGCCTAATTAACTGCCTTATAAACTGCCAAATTAACTGCCTAATTAAATGCCTTATAGCCTGCCTTATTAACTGCTGGATTGCCTGCCTAATTGCCCACCTAATTAACTTTAATTATTGCCTGCCTAAAAGCCTGCCTTGTTACCTGCCTAATTGCCTGCCTTATTAACTGCCTAATTGCCTGCATTATTGCCTGCCTAATTGCCTGTCTTATTAACTGCCTAATTAACTGCCTAATTAACTGCCTAATCGCTTGCCTTAATGCCTGCCTAAAAACTGCCTAATTGCCTGCCTAAAAGCCTGCCTTATTGCCTGCCTAATGGCCTGCCTAATTAACTGCCTAACTGCCTGCATAATTACCTGCCTAATTGCCTCACTAATTAACTTCCTAATTAACTGCCTAATTGCCTGCCTTAATGCCTGCCTAAATAACTGCCTAATTGCCTGCCTAAAATCCTGCCTTATTGCCTGCCTAATTGCCTGCCTAATTGACTGCCTAATTGCCTGCATAATTACCTGCCTAATTGCCTGCCTAATTAACTTCCTAATTAACTGCTTATTAACTTCCTTATTGCCTATTTAATTGCCTGCCTAATTGCCTGCCTAATTAACTGCCTAATTAACTGCCTTATTGCCTATTCTAATTAACTGCTGGATTGCCTGCCTAATTGCCCACCTAATTAACTGCCTAATTGCCTGCCTAAAAGCCTGCCTTGTTGCCTGCCTAATTAAATGCCTAATTAACTGACTAATTAACTACCTAATTGCCTGCCTAATTGTCTCACTTAAAGCCTGCCTAATTAACTGCCTAATTAACTGCTTAATTAAATGCATAATTAACTGCTTAATAGCCTGCCTAATTAACTGCTGGATTGCCTGCCTAATTATTTGCCTAATTGCCTGCCTAATTAACTGCTGGATTGCCTGCCTAATTGCCCGCCTAATTAACTGCCTTATTGCCTGCCTAAAAGCCTGCCTTGTTGCCTGCCTAATTGCCTGCCTAATTAACTGCCTTATTGCTTGCATAAATGCCTGCCTAATTGCCTGCCTAATTAACTGCCTAATTGCCTGCCTAATTGCCTAACTTAATGCCTGCCTAATTAACTGCCTAATTAACTGACTAATAAACTGCCTAATTAACTGCCTTATTGCCTGCCTAATTAACTGCTGGATTGCCTGCCTAATTGCCTGCCTAATTGTCTGCCTAATTTACTGCCTAATTAACTGCCTAATTGCCTGCCTAATTGTCTGCCTTAATGCCTGCCTAATTAACTGCCTAATTGCCTGCCTAATTAACTGCTTAATTAACTGCCTAATTGTCTGGCTAATTGTCTGCCTTAATGCCTGCCTAATTAACTGCCTAATTGCCTGCCTAATTAACTGCTGGATTGCCTGCCTAATTGCCTGCCTAATTAACTGCCTAACTGCCTGCCTAATTAACTGCCTAATTGCCTGCCTAATTGCCTGCCTTAATGCCTGCCTAAATAACTGCGTAATTGCCTGACTAATTAACTGCCTAATTACCTGCCTAATTGCCTGCATATTTGCCTGCCTAATTGCCTGCCTAATTTCCTGCCTATTTGCCTGCATAATTGCCTTCCCTATTAACTGCCTAATTAACTGCCTTATTAACTGCCAAATTAACTGCCTAATAAACTGCCTAATTAACTGCCTTATAGCCTGCCTTATTAACTGCTGGATTGCCTACCTAATTGCCCACCTAATTAACTTTAATTATTGCCTGCCCAAAAGCCTGCCTTGTTACCTGCCTAATTGCCTGCCTATTAACTGCCTAATTGCCTAACTTAATGCCTGCCTAATTAACTGCCTAATAAACTGCCTAATTAACTGCCTTATTGCCTGCCTAATTGCCTGACTAATTAACTGCCTAATTACCTGCCTAATTGCCTGCATATTTGCCTGCCTAATTGCCTGCCTAATTTCCTGCCTATTTGCCTTCATAATTGCCTTCCCTATTAACTGCCTAATTAACTGCCTTATTAACTGCCAAATTAACTGCCTAATAAACTGCCTAATTAACTGCCTTATAGCCTGCCTTATTAACTGCTGGATTGCCTGCCTAATTGCCCACCTAATTAACTTTAATTATTGCCTGCCTAAAAGCCTGCCTTGTTACCTGCCTAATGGCCTGCCTATTAACTGCCTAATTGCCTGCATTAATGCCTGCCTAATTGCCTGTCTTATTAACTGCCTAATTAACTGCCTAATTAACTGCCTAATCGCTTGCCTTAATGCCTGCCTAAATAACTGCCTAATTGCCTGCCTAAAAGCCTGCCTTATTGCCTGCCTAATGGCCTGCCTAATTAAGTGCCTAACTGCCTGCATAATTACCTGCCTAATTGCCTGCCTAATTAACTTCCTAATTAACTGCCTAATTGCTTGCCTTAATGCCTGCCTAAATAACTGCCTAATTGCCTGCCTAAAAGCCTGCCTTATTGCCTGCCTAATGGCCTGCCTAATTAACTGCCTAACTGCCTGCATAATTACCTGCCTAATTGCCTGCCTAATTAACTTCCTAATTAACTGCCTAATTGCTTGCCTTAATGCCTGCCTAAATAACTGCCTAATTGCCTGCCTAAAAGCCTGCCTTATTGCCTGCCTAATGGCCTGCCTAATTAACTGCCTAACTGCCTGCATAATTACCTGCCTAATTGCCTGCCTAATTAACTTCCTTATTAACTGCCTAATTGCCTGCCTTAATGCCTGCCTAAATTACTGCCTAATTGCCTGCCTAAAAGCCTGCCTTATTGCCTGCCTAATTGCCTGCCTAATTAACTGCCTAATTGCCTGCATAATTACCTGCCTTACTGCCTGCCTAATTGCCTGCCTAATTAACTGCTTAATTGCCTGCATAATTACATGCCTAATTGCCAGCCTAATTAACTTCCTAATTAACTGCTTATTAACTTCCTTATTGCCTGCATAATTGCCCGCCTAATTAACTGCCTAATTGCCTGCCTAAAAGCCTGCCTTGTTGCCTGCCTAATTAAATGCCTAATTAACTGCCTTATTAACTACCTAATTGCCTGCCTAATTGTCTCACTTAATGCCTGCCTAATTAACTGCCTAATTAACTGCCTAATTAACTGCCTAATTGCCTGCCTAATTTCCTTCCTTAATGCCCGCCTAATTACTGCCTAATTGCCTGCCTAACAACTGCCTAATTACCTGCCTAATTGCCTGCATATTTGCCTGCCTAATTGCCTGCCTATTTGCCTGCATAATTGCCTGACTAATTGACTGCCTTATTAACTGCCTAAATAACTGCTTAATTAACTGCCTAATTGCCTGCTTAATTGCCTTCCTAGTTAACTGCCTAATTAACTGCCTAATTAATTGCCTCATTGCCTGCCTAATTGCCTGCCTTATTGCCCGCCTAATTACCTGCCTCATTGCCTGCCTAAAAGCCTGCCTTATTGCCTGCCTAATTGCCTGCCTAAAAGCCTGCCTTATTGCCTGCCTAATTGCCTGCCTAATTAACTGCCTAATTGCCTGCATAATTACCTGCCTAATTGCCTTCCTAATTAACTTCCTAATTAACTGCCTAATTAACTTCCTTATTGCCTGCATAATTGCCTGCCTAATTGCCTGCCTAATTGCCTGCCTAATTAACTGCCTAATTAACTGCCTTATTGCCTATTCTAATTAACTGCTGGATTGCCTGCCTAATTGCCCGCCTAATTAACTGCCTAATTGCCTAACTAATTACTGCCTAATTGCCTGCATAAATGCCTGCCTAATTGCCTACCTAATTAACTGCCTAATTGACTGCCTAATTGCCTGCCTTAATGCCTGCCTAAATAACTGCCTAATTGCCTGCCTAATTAAATGCTGGATTGCCTGTTTAATTGCCTGCCTAATTAACTGCCTAACTGCCTGCCTAATTAACTGCCTCATTGCCTGCCTAAAAGCCTGCCTTATTGCCTGCCTAATTGCCTGCCTAATTAACTGCCTAATTGCCTGCATAATTACCTGTCTAATTGCCTGCCTAATTAACTGCCTTATTGCCTGCCTAATTAACTTCCCCAATAACTGCCTAATTAACTGCCTGATTGCCTGCCTAATTGCCTGTCTAATGCCTGCCTAATTAACTGCCTAATTGCCTGCCTAATTGCCTGTATAATTAACTGCCTAGTTAACTGCCTAATTAACTGCCTAATTAACTGCTTATTTATTGCCTAATTAACTGCCTTATTAAATGCCTAATTAACTGCCTAATTGCCTGCTTAATTAACTGCTGGATTGCCTGCCTAATTGCCCGCCTAATTAACTGCCTAACTGCCTGCCTAATTAACTGCCTCATTGCCTGCCTAAAAGCCTGCCTTATTGCCTGCCTAATTGCCTGCCTAATTAACTGCCTAATTGCCTGCATAATTGCCTGCCTAATTGCCTGCCTAATTGTTTGCCTAATGGCATGCCTAATTAAATGCCTAATTAACTGCCTAATTGCCTGCTTAATTAACTGCTGGATTGCCTGCCTAATTGCCCGCCTAATTAACTGCCTCATTGCCTGCCTAAAAGCCTGCCATGTTACCTGCCTAATTAACTGCCTTATATACTGCATAATTAACTGCCTAATTAACTGCCTAATTAACTGCCTAATTACCTGCCTAATTGTCTGCCTAATTGCCTGCCTAATTGCTCGCTTAATTATTTGCCTCTTTGCCGCCTTAAAGCCTGCCTTATTGCCTGTCTAATTGCCTGCCTAACTAACTGCCTAATTGCCTGCATAATTGCCTGCCTAATTGCCCACTTAATTATTTGCCTCAATGCCTGCATTAAAGCCTGCCTTATTGCCTGCCTAATTGCCTGCCTAACTAACTGCCTAATTGCCTGCATAATTGTAATTGCCTGCCTAATTGCCCAAATTTATTAACTGCCTCATTGCCAGCCTTAAAGCCTGCCTTGTTGCCTGCCTAATTGCCTGGCTAATTAACTGCCGAATTAACTGCCTAATTAACTGCCTAATTAACTGCCTAATTAACTGCCTAATTGCCTGCCTAATTGCCTGCCTTAATGCCTGCCTAAATAACTGCGTAATTGCCTGACTAATTAACTGCCTAATTACCTGCCTAATTGCCTGCATATTTGCCTGCTTAATTGCCTGCCTAATTTCCTGCCTATTTGCCTGCATAATTGCCTGCCTAATTAACTGCCTAATTAACTGCCTAATTAACTGCCTAATTAACTGCCAAATTAACTGCGTAATTAACTCCCTAATTAACTGCCTTATAGCCTGCCTTATTAACTGCTAGATTGCCTGCCTAATTGCCCACCTAATTAACTTTAATTATTGCCTGCCTAAAAGCCTGCCTTGTTACCTGCCTAATTGCCTGCCTTATTAACTGCCTAATTGCCTGCATTATTGCCTGTCTTAATAACTGCCTAATTAACTGCCTAATTAACTGCCTAATCGCTTGCCTTAATGCCTGCCTAAATAACTGCCTAATTGCCTGCCTAAAAGCCTGCCTTATTGCCTGCCTAATGGCCTGCCTAATTAACTGCCTAACTGCCTGCATAATAACCTGCCTAATTGCCTGCCTAATTAACTTCCTAATTAACTGCCTAATTGCCTGCCTTAATGCCTGCCTAAATAACTGCCTAATTGCCTGCCTAAAAGCCTGCCTTATTGCCTGCCTAATGGCCTGCCTAATTAACTGCCTAACTGCCTGCATAATAACCTGCCTAATTGCCTGCCTAATTAACTTCCTAATTAACTGCCTAATTGCCTGCCTTAATGCCTGCCTAAATAACTGCCTAATTGCCTGCCTAAAAGCCTGCCTTATTGCCTGCTAATTGCCTGCCTTATTAACTGCCTAATTGTCTGCCTAATTGCCTGCCTTAATGCCTGCCTTATTAACTGCCTAATTGCCTGCCTAATTAACTGCTGGATTGCCTGCCCAATTGCCTGCCTTATTAACTGCCTAACTGCCTGCCTAATTAACTGCCTAATTGCCTGCCTAATTGCCCGCCTAATTAACTGCTTCATTGCCTGCCTAAAAGCCTGCCTTATTGCCTGCCGAATTGCCTGCCTAACTGCCTCCATAAATGCCTGCCTAATTGCCTGCTGGATTGCCTGCCTAAATGCCCGCCTAATTAACTGCCTCATTGCCTGCCTAAAAGCCTGCCTTGTTGCATGCCTAATTGCCTACCTAATTAACTGCCTTATTAACTGCCTAATTAACTGCCTAATTGCCTTACTTATTGCCTACATAATTGCCTGCCTAATTAACTGCCTTATTAACTGCCTAATTGACTGCCTCATTGCCTGCCTAATTGCCTGCCTAATTAACTGCCTAATTAACTGCCTAATTAACTTCCTTATTGCCTGCATAATTGCCTGCCTAATTGCCTGCCTTATTGCCTGCCTAATTAACTGCCTAATTAACTGCCTTATTGCCTATTCTAATTAACTGCTGGATTGCCTGCCTAATTGCCCGCCTAATTAACTGCCTAATTGCCTAACTAATTACAGCCTAATTGCCTGCATAAATGCCTGCCTAATTGCCTACCTAATTAACTGCCTAATTGACTGCCTAATTGCCTGCCTTAATGCCTGCCTAAATAACTGCCTAATTGCCTGCCTAATTAAATGCTGGATTGCCTGTTTAATTGCCTGCCTAATTAACTGCCTAACTGCCTGCCTAATTAACTGCCTCATTGCCTGCCTAAAAGCCTGCCTTATTGCCTGCCTAATTGCCTGCCTAATTAACTGCCTAATTGCCTGCATAATTACCTGCCTAATTGCCTGCCTAATTAACTGCCTTATTGCCTGCCAAATTAACTTCCCCAATAACTGCCTAATTAACTGCCTGATTGCCTGCCTAATTGCCTGTCTAATTGCTTGCCTAATTAACTGCCTAATTGCCTGCCTAATTGCCTGTATAATTAACTGCCTAGTTAACTGCCTAATTAACTGCCTAATTAACTGCTTATTAATTGCCTAATTAACTGCCTTATTAAATGCCTAATTAACTGCCTAATTGCCTGCTTAATTAACTGCTGGATTGCCTGCCTAATTGCCCGCCTAATTAACTGCCTAATTGCCTGCCTAAAAGCCTGCCTTATTGCCTTCCTAATTGCCTGCCTAATTAACTGCCTAATTGCCTGCCTAATTGCCTGCCTTAATGCCTGCCTAAATAACTGCCTAATTGCCTGCCTAATTAAATGCTGGATTGCCTGTTTAATTGCCTGCCTAATTAACTGCCTAACTGCCTGCCTAATTAACTGCCTCATTGCCTGCTTAATTGCCTGCCTAATTAACTGCCTAATTGCCTGCATAATTGCCTGCCTAATTGCCTGCCTAATTGTTTGCCTAATGGCATGCCTAATTAACTGCCTAATTAACTGCCTAATTGCCTGCTTAATTAACTGCTGGATTGCCTGCCTAATTGCCCGCCTAATTAACTGCCTCATTGCCTGCCTAAAAGCCTGCCATGTTACCTGCCTAATTAACTGCCTTATTAACTGCATAATAACTGCCTAATTAACTGCCTAATTACCTGCCTAATTGTCTGCCTAATTGCCTGCCTAATTGCTCGCTTAATTATTTGCCTCTTTGCCGCCTTAAAGCCTGCCTTATTGCCTGTCTAATTGCCTGCCTAACTAACTGCCTAATTGCCTGCATAATTGCCTGCCTAATTGCCCACTTAATTATTTGCCTCAATGCCTACATTAACGCCTGCCTTATTGCCTGCCTAATTGCCTGCCTAACTAACTGCCTAATTGCCTGCATAATTGTAATTGCCTGCCTAATTGCCCACCTTTATTAACTGCCTCATTGCCAGCCTTAAAGCCTGCCTTGTTGCCTGCCTAATTGCCTGGCTAATTAACTGCCGAATTAACTGCCTAATTAACTGCCTAATAAACTGCCTAATTAACTGCCTAATTGCCTGCCTAATTGCCTGCCTTAATGCCTGCCTAAATAACTGCGTAATTGCCTGACTAATTAACTGCCTAATTACCT
Source organism: Bacillus rossius redtenbacheri (assembly GCF_032445375.1). Taxonomy (NCBI): domain Eukaryota; kingdom Metazoa; phylum Arthropoda; class Insecta; order Phasmatodea; family Bacillidae; genus Bacillus; species Bacillus rossius. The sequence continues at coordinate 16,177 of NW_026962414.1, read as the reverse complement.
GCCTAATTGCCTGCATATTTGCCTGCTTAATTGCCTGCCTAATTTCCTGCCTATTTGCCTGCATAATTGCCTGCCTAATTAACTGCCTAATTAACTGCCTAATTAACTGCCTAATTAACTGCCAAATTAACTGCCTAATTAACTGCCTAATTAACTGCCTTATAGCCTGCCTTATTAACTGCTGGATTGCCTGCCTAATTGCCCACCTAATTAACTTTAATTATTGCCTGCCTAAAAGCCTGCCTTGTTACCTGCCTAATTGCCTGCCTTATTAACTGCCTAATTGCCTGCATTATTGCCTGTCTTATTAACTGCCTAATTAACTGCCTAATTAACTGCCTAATCGCTTGCCTTAATGCCTGCCTAAATAACTGCCTAATTGCCTGCCTAAAAGCCTGCCTTATTGCCTGCCTAATGGCCTGCCTAATTGACTGCCTAACTGCCTGCATAATTACCTGCCTAATTGCCTGCCTAATTAACTTCCTAATTAACTGCCTAATTGCCTGCCTTAATGCCTGCCTAAATAACTGCCTAATTGCCTGCCTAAAAGCCTGCCTTATTGCCTGCCTAATTGCCTGCCTTATTAACTGCCTAATTGCCTGCATAATTACCTGCCTAATTAACTGCCTAATTAACTTCCTAATTAACTGCTTATTAACTTCCTAATTGCCTGCATAATTGCCTGCCTAATTGCCTACCTAATTGCCTGCCTAATTAACTGCCTAATTAACTGCCTTATTGCCTATTCTAATTAACTGCTGGATTGCCTGCCTAATTGCCAGCCTAATTAACTGCCTAATTGCCTGCCTAAAAGCCTGCCTTGTTGCCTGCCTAATTAAATGCCTAATTAACTGCCTAATTAACTACCTAATTGCCTGCCTAATTGTCTCACTTAATGCCTGCCTAATTAACTGCCTAATTAACTGCCTAATTAAATGCATAATTAACTGCTTAATTGCCTGCCTAATTAACTGCTGGATTGCCTGCCTAATTATTTGCCTAATTGCCTGCCTAATTAACTGCTGGATTGCCTGCCTAATTGCCCGCCTAATTAACTGCCTCATTGCCTGCCTAAAAGCCTGCCTTGTTGCCTGCCTAAATGCCTGCCTAATTAACTGCCTTATTGCTTGCATAAATGCCTGCCTAATTGCCTGCCTAATTAACTGCCTAATTGCCTGCCTAATTGCCTAACTTAATGCCTGCCTAATTAACTGCCTAATTAACTGCCTAATTAACTGCCTTATTGCCTGCCTAATTAATTGCTGGATTGCCTGCCTTATTGCCTGCCTAATTGTCTGCCTAATTTACTGCCTAATTAACTGCCTAATTGCCTGCCTAATTGTCTGCCTTAATGCCTGCCAAATTAACTGCCTAATTGCCTGCCTAATTAACTGCTTAATTAACTGCCTAATTGTCTGGCTAATTGCCTGCCTTAATGCCTGCCTAATTAACTGCCTAATTGCATGCCTAATTAACTGCTGGATTGCCTGCCTAATTGCCTGCCTAATTAACTGCCTAACTGCCTGCCTAATTAACTGCCTAATTGCCTGCCTAATTGCCCGCCTAATTGCCTGCCTAACTGCCTGCATAAATGCCTGCCTAATTGCCTGCTGGATTGCCTGCCTAATTGCCCCTTTAATTAGCTGCCTCATTGCCTGCCTAAAAGCCTGCCTTGTTGCCTGCCTAATTGCCTGCCTAATTAACTGCCTAATTAACTGCCTAATTGCCTTACTAATTGCCTGCCTAATTCCCTGCCTAATTAACTGCCTAATTAACTACCTAATTGCCTGCCTAATTGCCTTCCTTAATGCCTGCCTAATTACTACCTAATTGCCTGCCTAATAACTGCCTAATTACCTGCCTAATTGCCTGCAAATTTGCCTGCCTAATTGCCTGCCTTTTTGCCTGCATAATTGCCTGCCTAATTGACTGCCTTATTAACTGCCTAAATAACTGCTTAATTAACTGCCTAATTGCCTGCCTAATTAACTGCCAAATTAAATGCATAATTAACTGCTTAATTGCCTGCCTAATTAACTGCTGGATTGCCTGCCTAATTATTTGCCTAATTGCCTGCCTAATTAACTGCTGGATTGCCTGCCTAATTGCCCGCCTAATTAACTGCCTCATTGCCTGCCTAAAAGCCTGCCTTGTTGCCTGCCTAATTGCCTGCCTAATTAACTGCCTGATTGCTTGCATAAATGCCTGCCTAATTGCCTGCTTAATTAACTGCCTAATTGCCTGCCTAATTGCCTAACTTAATGCCTGCCTAATTAACTGCCTAATAAACTGCCTAATAAACTGCCTTATTGCCTGCCTAATTAACTGCTGGATTGCCTGCCTAATTGCCTGCCTAATTGTCTGCCTAATTAACTGCCTAATTAACTGCCTAATTGCCTGACTAATTGCCCGCCTAATTAACTGCCTCATTGCCTGCCTAAAAGCCTGCCTTGTTGCCTGCCTAATTGCCTGCCTAATTAACTGCCTGATTGCTTGCATAAATGCCTGCCTAATTGCCTGCTTAATTAACTGCCTAATTGCCTGCCTAATTGCCTAACTTAATGCCTGCCTAATTAACTGCCTAATAAACTGCCTAATAAACTGCCTTATTGCCTGCCTAATTAACTGCCTTGTTGCCTGCCTAATTGCCTGCCTAATTACCTGCCTAATTAACTGCCTAATTAACTGCCTAATGGCCTTACTAAATGCCTACATAATTGCCTGCCTAATTAACTGCCTAATTAACTGCCTAATTGACTGCCTCATTGCCTGCCTAATTGCCTGCCTAATTAACTGCCTAATAAACTGCCTAATTAACTACCTAATTAACTGCCTTATTGCCTGCCTAATTAACTGCTGGATTGCCTGCCTAATTGCCTTCCTTAATGCCTGCCTAATTACTGCCTAATTGCCTGCCTAATAACTGCCTAATTACCTGCCTAATTGCCTGCATATTTGCCTGCCTAATTGCCTGCCTATTTGCCTGCATAATTGCCTGCCTAATTGACTGCCTTATTAACTGCCTAAATAACTGCTTAATTAACTGCCTAATTGCCTGCTTAATTGCCTTCCTAGTTAACTGCCTAATTAACTGCCTCATTGCCTGCCTAATTGCCTGCCTTATTGCCCGCCTAATTACCTGCCTCATTGCCTGCCTAAAAGCCTGCCTAATTAACTGCCTAATTAACTGCCTTATTGCCTATTCTAATTAACTGCTGGATTGCCTGCCTAATTGCCCGCCTAATTAACTGCTTAATTAACTGCCTAATTGTCTGGCTAATTGCCTGCCTTAATGCCTGCCTAATTAACTGCCTAATTGCCTGCCAAATTAACTGCTGGATTGCCTGCCTAATTGCCTGCCTGATTAACTGCCTAACTGCCTGCCTAATTAACTGCCTAATTGCCTGCCTAATTGCCCCCTTAATTAGCTGCCTCATTGCCTGCCTAAAAGCCTGCCTTGTTTCCTGCCTAATTGCCTGCCTAATTGCCTGCCTAATTAACTGCCTAATTAACTGCCTAATTAACTGCCTAATTGCCTTACTAATTGCCTACATAATTGCCTGCCTAATTAACTGCCTAATTGCCTGCCTTATTGTCTGCCTTAATGCCTGCCTAATTAACTGCCTAATTGCCTGCCTAATTACATGCCTAATAAACTGCCTAATTGTCTGCCTAATTGCCTGCCTTAATGCCCGCCTAATTAACTGCCTCATTGCCTGCCTAAAAGCCTGCCTTGTTGCATGCCTAATTGCCTGCCTTATTAACTGCCTAATTAACTGCCTAATTGCCTTACTTATTGCCTACATAATTGCCTGCCTAATTAACTGCCTTATTAACTGCCTAATTGACTGCCTCATTGCCTGCCTAATTGCCTGCCTAATTAACTGCCTAATAAACTGCCTAATTAACTACCTTATTAACTGCCTTATTGCCTGCCTAATTAACTGCTGGATTGCCTGCCTAATTGCCGAAAAATTAACTGCCTCATTTCAGCCTAAATGCCTGCCTTGTTGCCTGCCTAATTAACTGCCTAATTGCCTGCCTAATTGCCTAACTTAATGCCTGCCTAATTAACTGCCTAATTAACTGACTAATAAACTGCCTAATTAACTGCCTTATTGCCTGCCTAATTAACTGCTGGATTGCCTGCCTAATTGCCTGCCTAATTGTCTGCCTAATTTACTGCCTAATTAACTGCCTAATTGCCTGCCTAATTGTCTGCCTTAATGCCTGCCTAATTAACTGCCTAATTGCCTGCCTAATTAACTGCTTAATTAACTGCCTAATTGTCTGGCTAATTGTCTGCCTTAATGCCTGCCTAATTAACTGCCTAATTGCCTGCCTAATTAACTGCTGGATTGCCTGCCTAATTGCCTGCCTAATTAACTGCCTAACTGCCTGCCTAATTAACTGCCTAATTGCCTGCCTAATTGCCTGCCTTAATGCCTGCCTAAATAACTGCGTAATTGCCTGACTAATTAACTGCCTAATTACCTGCCTAATTGCCTGCATATTTGCCTGCCTAATTGCCTGCCTAATTTCCTGCCTATTTGCCTGCATAATTGCCTTCCCTATTAACTGCCTAATTAACTGCCTTATTAACTGCCAAATTAACTGCCTAATAAACTGCCTAATTAACTGCCTTATAGCCTGCCTTATTAACTGCTGGATTGCCTACCTAATTGCCCACCTAATTAACTTTAATTATTGCCTGCCCAAAAGCCTGCCTTGTTACCTGCCTAATTGCCTGCCTATTAACTGCCTAATTGCCTAACTTAATGCCTGCCTAATTAACTGCCTAATAAACTGCCTAATAAACTGCATTATTGCCTGCCTAATTAACTGCTGGATTGCCTGCCTAATTGCCTGCCTAATTGTCTGCCTAATTTACTGCCTAATTAACTGCCTAATTGCCTGACTAATTGTCTGCCTTAATGCCTGCCTAATTAACTGCCTAATTGCCTGCCTAATTAACTTCCTAATTAACTGCCTAATTGCCTGCCTTAATGCCTGCCTAAATAACTGCCTAATTGCCTGCCTAAAATCCTGCCTTATTGCCTGCCTAATTGCCTGACTAATTAACTGCCTAATTACCTGCCTAATTGCCTGCATATTTGCCTGCCTAATTGCCTGCCTAATTTCCTGCCTATTTGCCTTCATAATTGCCTTCCCTATTAACTGCCTAATTAACTGCCTTATTAACTGCCAAATTAACTGCCTAATAAACTGCCTAATTAACTGCCTTATAGCCTGCCTTATTAACTGCTGGATTGCCTGCCTAATTGCCCACCTAATTAACTTTAATTATTGCCTGCCTAAAAGCCTGCCTTGTTACCTGCCTAATTGCCTGCCTATTAACTGCCTAATTGCCTGCATTAATGCCTGCCTAATTGCCTGTCTTATTAACTGCCTAATTAACTGCCTAATTAACTGCCTAATCGCTTGCCTTAATGCCTGCCTAAATAACTGCCTAATTGCCTGCCTAAAGCCTGCCTTATTGCCTGCCTAATGGCCTGCCTAATTAAGTGCCTAACTGCCTGCATAATTACCTGCCTAATTGCCTGCCTAATTAACTTCCTAATTAACTGCCTAATTGCTTGCCTTAATGCCTGCCTAAATAACTGCCTAATTGCCTGCCTAAAAGCCTGCCTTATTGCCTGCCTAATGGCCTGCCTAATTAACTGCCTAACTGCCTGCATAATTACCTGCCTAATTGCCTGCCTAATTAACTTCCTAATTAACTGCCTAATTGCTTGCCTTAATGCCTGCCTAAATAACTGCCTAATTGCCTGCCTAAAAGCCTGCCTTATTGCCTGCCTAATGGCCTGCCTAATTAACTGCCTAACTGCCTGCATAATTACCTGCCTAATTGCCTGCCTAATTAACTTCCTTATTAACTGCCTAATTGCCTGCCTTAATGCCTGCCTAAATTACTGCCTAATTGCCTGCCTAAAAGCCTGCCTTATTGCCTGCCTAATTGCCTGCCTAATTAACTGCCTAATTGCCTGCATAATTACCTGCCTTACTGCCTGCCTAATTGCCTGCCTAATTAACTGCTTAATTACCTGCATAATTACATGCCTAATTGCCAGCCTAATTAACTTCCTAATTAACTGCTTATTAACTTCCTTATTGCCTGCATAATTGCCCGCCTAATTAACTGCCTAATTGCCTGCCTAAAAGCCTGCCTTGTTGCCTGCCTAATTAAATGCCTAATTAACTGCCTTATTAACTACCTAATTGCCTGCCTAATTGTCTCACTTAATGCCTGCCTAATTAACTGCCTAATTAACTGCCTAATTAACTGCCTAATTGCCTGCCTAATTGCCTTCCTTAATGCCTGCCTAATTACTGCCTAATTGCCTGCCTAACAACTGCCTAATTACCTGCCTAATTGCCTGCATATTTGCCTGCCAAATTGCCTGCCTATTTGCCTGCATAATTGCCTGACTAATTGACTGCCTTATTAACTGCCTAAATAACTGCTTAATTAACTGCCTAATTGCCTGCTTAATTGCCTTCCTAGTTAACTGCCTAATTAACTGCCTAATTAATTGCCTCATTGCCTGCCTAATTGCCTGCCTTATTGCCCGCCTAATTACCTGCCTCATTGCCTGCCTAAAAGCCTGCCTTATTGCCTGCCTAATTGCCTGCCTAAAAGCCTGCCTTATTGCCTGCCTAATTGCCTGCCTAATTAACTGCCTAATTGCCTGCATAATTACCTGCCTAATTGCCTTCCTAATTAACTTCCTAATTAACTGCCTAATTAACTTCCTTATTGCCTGCATAATTGCCTGCCTAATTGCCTGCCTAATTGCCTGCCTAATTAACTGCCTAATTAACTGCCTTATTGCCTATTCTAATTAACTGCTGGATTGCCTGCCTAATTGCCCGCCTAATTAACTGCCTAATTGCCTAACTAATTACTGCCTAATTGCCTGCATAAATGCCTGCCTAATTGCCTACCTAATTAACTGCCTAATTGACTGCCTAATTGCCTGCCTTAATGCCTGCCTAAATAACTGCCTAATTGCCTGCCTAATTAAATGCTGGATTGCCTGTTTAATTGCCTGCCTAATTAACTGCCTAACTGCCTGCCTAATTAACTGCCTCATTGCCTGCCTAAAAGCCTGCCTTATTGCCTGCCTAATTGCCTGCCTAATTAACTGCCTAATTGCCAGCATAATTACCTGCCTAATTGCCTGCCTAATTAACTGCCTTATTGCCTGCCTAATTAACTTCCCCAATAACTGCCTAATTAACTGCCTGATTGCCTGCCTAATTGCCTGTCTAATTGCCTGCCTAATTAACTGCCTAATTGCCTGCCTAATTGCCTGTATAATTAACTGCCTAGTTAACTGCCTAATTAACTGCCTAATTAACTGCTTATTTATTGCCTAATTAACTGCCTTATTAAATGCCTAATTAACTGCCTAATTGCCTGCTTAATTAACTGCTGGATTGCCTGCCTAATTGCCCGCCTAATTAACTGCCTAATTGCCTAACTAATTACTGCCTAATTGCCTGCATAAATGCCTGCCTAATTGCCTGCCTAATTAACTGCCTAATTGCCTGCCTAATTGCCTGCCTTAATGCCTGCCTAAATAACTGCCTAATTGCCTGCCTAATTAAATGATGGATTGCCTGTTTAATTGCCTGCCTAATTAACTGCCTAACTGCCTGCCTAATTAACTGCCTCATTGCCTGCCTAAAAGCCTGCCTTATTGCCTGCCTAATTGCCTGCCTAATTAACTGCCTAATTGCCTGCATAATTGCCTGCCTAATTGCCTGCCTAATTGTTTGCCTAATGGCATGCCTAATTAAATGCCTAATTAACTGCCTAATTTCCTGCTTAATTAACTGCTGGATTGCCTGCCTAATTGCCCGCCTAATTAACTGCCTCATTGCCTGCCTAAAAGCCTGCCATGTTACCTGCCTAATTAACTGCCTTATATACTGCATAATTAACTGCCTAATTAACTGCCTAATTAACTGCCTAATTACCTGCCTAATTGTCTGCCTAATTGCCTGCCTAATTGCTCGCTTAATTATTTGCCTCTTTGCCGCCTTAAAGCCTGCCTTATTGCCTGTCTAATTGCCTGCCTAACTAACTGCCTAATTGCCTGCATAATTGCCTGCCTAATTGCCCACTTAATTATTTGCCTCAATGCCTGCATTAAAGCCTGCCTTATTGCCTGCCTAATTGCCTGCCTAACTAACTGCCTAATTGCCTGCATAATTGTAATTGCCTGCCTAATTGCCCACCTTTATTAACTGCCTCATTGCCAGCCTTAAAGCCTGCCTTGTTGCCTGCCTAATTGCCTGGCTAATTAACTGCCGAATTAACTGCCTAATTAACTGCCTAATTAACTGCCTAATTAACTGCCTAATTGCCTGCCTAATTGCCTGCCTTAATGCCTGCCTAAATAACTGCGTAATTGCCTGACTAATTAACTGCCTAATTACCTGCCTAATTGCCTGCATATTTGCCTGCTTAATTGCCTGCCTAATTTCCTGCCTATTTGCCTGCATAATTGCCTGCCTAATTAACTGCCTAATTAACTGCCTAATTAACTGCCTAATTAACTGCCAAATTAACTGCGTAATTAACTCCCTAATTAACTGCATAATTTCCTGCCGAATTGCCTGCTGGATTGCCTGCCTAATTGCCCACCTTTATTAACTGCCTCATTGCCAGCCTTAAAGCCTGCCTTGTTGCCTGCCTAATTAACTGCCTAATTAACTGCCTAATTAACTGCCTAATTAACTGCCTAATTGCCTGCCTAATAACTTTCTAATTAGATGCCTAATCGCCTGCCTAATTGCCTGCCTTAATGCCTGCCTAAATAACTGCCTAATTGCCTGCCTAAAAGCCTGCCTTATTGCCTGCCTAATTGCCTGCCTAATAACTGCCTAATTGCCTGCATAATTACCTGCCTAATTGCCTGCCTATTTGCCTGCCTAATTGCCTGCCTTAATGCCTGCCTAAATAACTGCCTAATTGCCTGCCTAATTAATTGCTGGATTGCCTGCTTAATTGCCTGCCTAATTAACTGCCTAACTGCCTGCCCTATTAACTGCCTCATTGCCTGCCTAAAAGCCTGCCTTATTGCCTGCCTAATTGCCTGCCTAATTAACTGCCTAATTAACTGCCTAATTGCCTACCTAATTGTCTGCCTAAATGCCTGCCTAATTAACTGCCTAATTGCCTGCCTAATTAACTGCCTAATTAACTGCCTAATTGTCTGGCTAATTGCCTGCCTTAATGCCTGCCTTATTAACTGCTTAATTGCCTTCCTAATTAACTGCTGGATTGCCTGCCTAATTGCCTGCCTTATTAACTGCCTAACTGCCTGCCTAATTAACTGCCTAATTGCCTGCCTAATTGACCGCCTAATTAACTGCTTCATTGCCTGCCTAAAAGCCTGCCTTATTGCCTGCCGAATTGCCTGCCTAACTGCCTGCATAAATGCCTGCCTAATTGCCTGCTGGATTGCCTGCCTAATTGCCCGCCTAATTAACTGCCTCATTGCCTGCCTAAAAGCCTGCCTTGTTGCATGCCTAATTGCCTGACTAATATTACTGCCTTATTAACTGCCTAATTAACTGCCTAATTGCCTTACTAAATACCTACATAATTTCCTGCCTGATTAACTGCCTTATGAACTGCCTAATTGACTTCTTATTGCCTGCCTAATTAACTGCTGGATTGCCTGCCTAATTGCCTAAAAATTAACTGCCTCATTGCCAGCCTAAATGCCTGCCTTGTTGCCTGCCTAATTGCCTGCCTAATTGCATGCCTTATAAACTGCCTAATTGCCTGCATTATTGCCTGCCTAATTACCTTCCTAATTAACTGCCTAATTAACTGCCTAATTAACTGCCGAATTGCCTGCCGAATTGCCTGCCTAATTGCCTGCCTTATTGCCTGCCTAATTGCGTGCCTTATTAACTGCCTAATTAACTGCCTAATGAACTGCCTAATAAACTACCTAATTACCTGTCTAATTAAATGCTTAATTGCCTGCTTAAATGCCTGCCTAATTGCCTGCCTAATTGTTTTCCTAATTGCATGCCTAATTAACTGCCTTATTAACTGCCTAATTTCCTGCTTAATTAACTGCTGGATTGCCTGCCTAATTGCCCGCCTAATTAACTGCCTCATTGCCTGCCTAAAAGCCTGCCATGTTACCTGCCTAATTAACTGCCTTATTAACTGTATAATTAACTGCCTGATTAACTGCCTAATTAACTGCCTAATTAACAGCCTAATTGTGTGCCTAATTACCTGCCTAATTGCCCGCTTAATTATTTAACTCTTTGCCTGCCTTAAAGCCTGCCTTATTGCCTGTCTAATTGCCTGGCCTAACTAACTGCCTAATTGCCTGCATAATTGCCTGCCCAATTGCCCGCTTAATTATTTGCCTCATTGCCTGCCTTAAAGCCTGCCTTATTTCCTGCCTAATTGCCTGCCTAACTAACTGCCTAATTGCCTGCATAATTGTAATTGCCTGCCTAATTGCCCACCTTTATTAACTGCCTCATTGCCAGCCTTAAAGCCTGCCTTGTTGCCTGCCTAATTGCCTGGCTAATTAACTGCCGAATTAACTGCCTAATTAACTGCCTAATTGCCTGCCTAATTGCCTGCCTTAATGCCTGCCTAAATAACTGCGTAATTGCCTGACTAATTAACTGCCTAATTACTTGCCTATTTGCCTGCATATTTGCCTGCCTAATTGCCTGCCTAATTTCCTGCCTATTTGCCTGCATAATTGCCTGCCTAATTAACTGCCTTATTAACTGCCAAATTAACTGCCTAATTAACTGCCTTATAGCCTGCCTTATTAACTGCTGGATTGCCTGCCTAATTGCCCACCTAATTAACTTTAATTATTGCCTGCCTAAAAGCCTGCCTTGTTACCTGCCTAATTGCCTGCCTTATTAACTGCCTAATTGCCTGCATTATTGCCTGCCTAATTGCCTGTCTTATTAACTGCCTAATTAACTGCCTAATTAACTGCCTAATCGCTTGCCTTAATGCCTGCCTAAATAACTGCCTAATTGCCTGCCTAAAAGCCTGCCTTATTGCCTGCCTAATGAACTGCCTAACTGCCTGCATAATTACCTGCCTAATTGCCTCACTAATTAACTTCCTAATTAACTGCCTAATTGCCTGCCTAAAAGCCTACCTTATTGCCTGCCTAATTGCCTGCCTAATTGACTGCCTAATTGCCTGCATAATTACCGGCCTAATTGCCTGCCTAATTAACTTCCTAATTAACTGCTTATTAACTTCCTTATTGCCTATATAATTGCCTGCCTAATTGCCTGCCTAATTAACTGCCTAATTAACTGCCTTATTGCCTATTCTAATTAACTGCTGGATTGCCTGCCTAATTGCCCACCTAATTAACTGCCTAATTGCCTGCCTAAAAGCCTGCCTTGTTGCCTGCCTAATTAAATGCCTAATTTACTGACTAATTAACTACCTAATTGCCTGCCTAATTGTCTCACTTAAAGCCTGCCTAATTAACTGCCTAATTAACTGCTTAATTAAATGCATAATTAACTGCTTAATTGCCTGCCTAATTAACTGCTGGATTGCCTGCCTAATTATTTGCCTAATTGCCTGCCTAATTAACTGCTGGATTGCCTGCCTAATTGCCCGCCTAATTAACTGCCTCATTGCCTGCCTAAAAGCCTGACTTGTTGCCTGCCTAATTGACTGTCTAATTAACTGCCTTATTGCTTGCATAAATGCCTGCCTAATTGCCTGCCTAATTAACTGCCTAATTGCCTGCCTAATTGCCTAACTTAATGCCTGCCTAATTAACTGCCTAATAAACTGCCTAATAAACTGCCTAATTAACTGCCTTATTGCCTGCCTAATTAACTGCTGTATTGCCTGCCTAATTGCCTGCTTAATTGTTCGCCTAATTAACTGCCTAATTAACTGCCTAATTAACTGCCTAATTGCCTGCCTAATTGTCTGCCTCAATGCCTGCCTAATTAACTGCCTAATTTCCTGCCTAATTAACTGCCTAATTAACTGCCTAATTAACTGCCTAATTGTCTGGCTAATTGCCTGCCTTAATGCCTGCCTTATTAACTGCTTAATTGCCTGCCTAATTAACTGCTGGATTGCCTGCCTAATTGCCTGCCTTATTAACTGCCTAACTGCCTGCCTAATTAACTGCCTAATTGCCTGCCTAATTTCCCGCCTAATTAACTGCTTCATTGCTTGCCTAAAAGCCTGCCTTATTGCCTGCTAATTGCCTGCCTAACTGCCTGCATAAATGCCTGCCTTACTGCCTGCATTATTAACTGCCTAATTAACTGCCTAATGAACTGCCGAATTAACTGCCTAATTGCCTGTCTAATTAACTGCTGGATTGCCTGCCTAATTGCCCGCCTAATTAACTGCCTCATTGCCTGCCTAAAAGCCTGCCTTGTTGCCTGCCTAATTGCCTGCCTAATTAACTGCCTTATTGCCTGCATAATTGCCTGCCTAATTAACTGCCTAATTAACTGCCTAATTGCCTGCCTAATTGCCTGCCTAATTAACTGCCTAATTGCCTGCCTAATTATCTGCCTAATTGCCTGCCTAATTGCCCGCCTAATTAACTGCCTCATTGCATGCCTTATTGCCTGCCTAATTGCCTGCCTAATTAACTGCCTAATAAACTGCCTAATTGTCTGCCTAATTGCCTGCCTTAATGCCTGCCTTATTAACTGCCTAATTGCCTGCCTAATTAACTGCTGGATTGCCTGCCCAATTGCCTGCCTTATTAACTGCCTAACTGCCTGCCTAATTAACTGCCTAATTGCCTGCCTAATTGCCCGCCTAATTAACTGCTTCATTGCCTGCCTAAAAGCCTGCCTTATTGCCTGCCGAATTGCCTGCCTAACTGCCTCCATAAATGCCTGCCTAATTGCCCTGCTGGATTGCCTGCCTAAATGCCCGCCTAATTAACTGCCTCATTGCCTGCCTAAAAGCCTGCCTTGTTGCATGCCTAATTGCCTGCCTTATTAACTGCCTAATTAACTGCCTAATTGCCTTACTTATTGCCTACATAATTGCCTGCCTAATTAACTGCCTTATTAACTGCCTAATTGACTGCCTCATTGCCTGCCTAATTGCCTGCCTAATTAACTGCCTAATAAACTGCCTAATTAACTACCTTATTAACTGCCTTATTGCCTGCCTAATTAACTGCTGGATTGCCTGCCTAATTGCCGAAAAATTAACTGCCTCATTTCAGCCTAAATGCCTGCCTTGTTGCCTGCCTAATTGCCTGCCTAATTGCATGCCTTATTAACTGCCTAATTGCCTGCATTATTGCCTGCCTAATTACCTTCCTAATTAACTGCCTAATTAACTGCCTAATTAACTGCCGAATTGCCTGCCTAATTGCCTGCCTAATTGCCTGCCTAATTGCCTGCCTAATTGCCTGCCTTATTAACTGCCTAATTAACTGCCTAATGAACTGCCTAATTAACTACCTAATTGCCTGTCTAATTCACTGCTTAATTGCCTGCTTAAATGCCTGCCTAATTGCCTGCCTAATTGTTTGCCTAATTGCATGCCTAATTAACTGCCTAATTAACTGCCTAACCAACTGCCTAATTGCCTGCTTAATTAACTGCTGGATTGCCTGCTTAATTAACTGCTGGATTGCCTGCCTAATTGCCTGCCTAATTAACTGCCTCATTGCCTGCCTAAAAGCCTGCCATGTTACCTGCCTAATTAACTGCCTTATTAACTGCATAATTAACTGCCTAATTAACTGCCTAATTAACTGCCTAATAAACTGCCTAATTAACTACCTTATTAACTGCCTTATTGCCTGCCTAATTAACTGCTGGATTGCCTGCCTAATTGCCGAAAAATTAACTGCCTCATTGCCAGCCTAAATGCCTGCCTTGTTGCCTGCCTAATTGCCTGCCTAATTGCATGCCTAATTAACTGCCTAATTGCCTGCATTATTGCCTGCCTAATTACCTTCCTAATTAACTGCCTAATAACTGCCTAATTAACTGCCGAATTGCCTGCCTAATTGCCTGCCTATTTGCCTGCATAATTGCCTGCCTAATTAACTGCCTAATTAACTGCCTAATTAACTGCCAAATTAACTGCCTAATTAACTGCCTAATTAACTGCCTTATAGCCTGCCTTATTAACTGCTGGATTGCCTCCCTAATTGCCCACCTAATTAACTTTAATTATTGCCTGCCTAAAAGCCTGCCTTGTTACCTGCCTAATTTCCTGCCTATTAACTGCCTAATTGCCTGCATTATTGCCTGCCTAATTGCCTGTCTTATTAACTGCCTAATTAACTGCCTAATTAACTGCCCTAATCGCTTGCCTTAATGCCTGCCTAAATAACTGCCTAATTGCCTGCCTAAAAGCCTGCCTTATTGCCTGCCTAATGGCCTGCCTAATTAACTGCCTAACTGCCTGCATAATTACCTGCCTAATTGCCTGCCTAATTAACTTCTTAATTAACTGCCTAATTGCCTGCCTTAATGCCTGCCTAAATAAATGCCTAATTGCCTGCCTAAAAGCCTGCCTTATTGCCTGCCTAATTGCCTGCCTAATTAACTGCCTAATTGCCTGCATAATTACCTGCCTAATTGCCTGCCTAATTAACTTCCTAATTAACTGCTTATAAATTGCCTCATTGCCAGCCTTAAAGCCTGCCTTGTTGCCTGCCTAATTGCCTGGATAATTAACTACCGAATTAACTGCCTAATTAACTGCCTAATTAACTGCCTAATTAACTGCCTAATTGCCTGCCTAATTGCCTGCCTTAATGCCTGCCTAAATAACTGCGTAATTGCCTGACTAATTAACTGCCTAATTACCTGCCTAATTGCCTGCATATTTGCCTGCCTAATTGCCTGCCTAATTTCCTGCCTATTTGCCTGCATAATTGCCTTCCCTATTAACTGCCTAATTAACTGCCTTACTAACTGCCTAATAAACTGCCTAATTAACTGCCTTATTAACTGCTGGATTGCCTACCTAATTGCCCACCTAATTAACTTTAATTATTGCCTGCCCAAAAGCCTGCCTTGTTACCTGCCAATTGCCTGCCTATTAACTGCCTAATTGCCTGCATTATTGCCTGCCTAATTGCCTGTCTTATTAACTGCCTAATTAACTGCCTAATTAACTGCCTAATCGCTTGCCTTAATGCCTGCCTAAATAACTGCCTAATTGCCTGCCTAAAAGCCTGCCTTATTGCCTGCCTAATGGCCTGCCTAATTAACTGCCTAACTGCTTGCATAATTACCTGCCTAATTGCCTGCCTAATTAACTTACTAATTAACTGCCTAATTGCTTGCCTTAATGCCTGCCTAAATAACTGCCTAATATCCTGCCTAAAAGCCTGCCTTATTGCCTGCCTAATGGCCTGCCTAATTAACTGCCTAACTGCCTGCATAATTACCTGCCTAATTGCCTGCCTAATTAACTTCCTTATTAACTGCCTAATTGCCTGCCTTAATGCCTGCCTAAATTGCTGCCTAATTGCCTGCCTAAAAGCCTGCCTTATTGCCTGCCTAATTGCCTGCCTAATTAACTGCCTAATTGCCTGCATAATTACCTGCCTTATTGCCTGCCTAATTGCCTGCATAATTACATGCCTAATTGCCAGCCTAATTAACTTCCTAATTAACTGCTTATTAACTTCCTTATTGCCTGCATAATTGCCCGCCTAATTAACTGCCTAATTGCCTGCCTAAAACCCTGCCTTGTTGCCTGCCTAATTAAATGCCTAATTAACTGCCTAATTAACTACCTAATTGCCTGCCTAATTGTCTTACTTAATGCCTGCCTAATTAACTGCCTAATTAACTGCCTAATTAAATGCATAAATAAATGCTTAATTGCCTGCCTAATTAACTGCTGGATTGCCTGCCTAATTATTTGCCTAATTGCCTGCCTAATTAACTGCTGGATTGCCTGCCTAATTGCCCGCCTAATTAACTGCCTCATTGATGCCTAAAAGCCTGCCTTGTTGCCTGCCTAATTGCCTGCCTAATTAACTGCCTTATTGCTTGCATAAATGCCTGCCTAATAGCCTGCTTAATTAACTGCCTAATTGCCTGCCTAAATGCCTAACTTAATGCCTGCCTAATTAACTGCCTAATTAACTGCCTAATAAACTGCCTA